>NW_028157784.1:0-30681 GCF_964263955.1 Coregonus lavaretus
TGTGTGTTAGTATGCCTCAGGCATGCTTGTCACCAGCATGGCTGGGGCCAGGGCCCATAACCTGTCTGTACATCTCATACCTGACGGGCCAACACACGCGCACACACACACACACACACACACACACACACAGTTTGCAGTTCTCTCAGGGATGTCATATGAAAGAGACTTGCAGCAAGATGACATCAAACTGTAAGTCCACGCGAGATGACATCAGCACTATGTGTGAATCATTATTACAGATGACTGGGAAAACAGACTATCTAGAGGGACAATCTAGGAGGAATAACATTGTTGTGGATGGCATACCAGAGTCTCCATATGAAACATGGATGGAGTCTGAGGAGAAAGTGAGAAAAATGATCAACGAAAAGCTGAAGATGGAGCATAGGAAGATTGTGGTGGAGCACGCCCACACGTCTGGAAAACCTTTATGAGCCCAGGTGACGGACCCAGGCCGATAGTGGTCAAGTTCCTAAGGTTCAAGGACAAGATGGCTGTTCTGGAGTGAGCCAAGAACTTGAGAGGAACCAACGTCTTCCTCAATGAGGACTATCCTAAAGCTGTGTGCCAGAAGAGGATAGAACTTATCCCAGCCATGAAAGCTGCCAGAGCGTGGGGGGACATTGCTTACATCCGCTATGACAAGCTCATTGTCCACCCTCCTTACCAAGGCCCTTCTCCCCCGATTGCTCAGTTTGGCCGGGCGGCCAGCTCTAGGAAGAGTCTTGGTGGTTCCAAACTTCTTTCATTTAAGAATGATGGAGGCCACTGTGTTCTTGGGGACCTTCAATGCTGCAGACATTTTTGGTACCCTTCCCCAGATCTGTGCCTCGACACAATCCTGTCTCGGAGCTCTACGGACAATTCCTTCGACCTCATGGCTTGGTTTTTGCTCTGACATGCACTGTCAACTGTGGGACCTTATATAGACAGGTGTGTGCCTTTCCAAATCATGTCCAATCAATTGAATTTACCACAGGTGGACTCTAATCAAGTTGTAGAAACATCTCAAGGATGATCAATGGAAACAGGATGCACCTGAGCTCAATTTCGAGTCTCATAGCAAAGGTTCTGAATACTTATGTAAATAACGTATTTCTGTTTTTTATTTCAATACATTTGCAAAGAATTCTAAAAACCTGTTTTCGCTTTGTCATTATGGGGTATTGTGTGTGCTGAGGATTATACTTTAAAAAAATCAATTTTAGAATAAGGCTGTAACGTAACAAGATGTGGAAAAAGTCAAGGGGTCTGAATACTTTCCGAAGGCACTGTATTTGCATGATTTAGCTTATTCATCATTCAGAATTAATTCAACATTAACGTTTGCTTCATGCATGTGACAGACCAATACCTCACGAGGCTTCTTCTCTCTAAACTGAGACCTTGAAACTGAGATATCACTTTCTCAAAACAAGGTTCTGGGCATACTGCCAAATTGCAGATACTGATAGTGAGGATTCGTTCGATCAGTCACTTGCATGAACACAGAACTTGGTTATTAGAAAAGCACAAACGTAACATTTTCCATCACAGCCCTCTGGATTAATGATGAATTGAAAAATGTTATGGTTCAAAGAGATTATGCAAAACGGCAGGCTGCTCAGCTGTTAACATACTGTAAATTGAGACATAAACTTAACAAAAAGAAGAAGAAATGATATTACCAAACCAAGATAAATGATACAAAACACAATAGAAAAAGAGTACCTTAAATGATATCATGGGTAGAAAATGGAATTCAGCTCCATCATTTATTGAAGTTGATGGGTCATTTATAACAAAACCTTTCGATATTGCCAATAATTTCAATCACTATTTCACTAGTAATGAAGAAAAACTCAGAAGTGAAATGACAACATTGAACAGTGAATCATCATATTAAAAAAAATATATATATCAAATAGTGAAAGGGAAGGATTGCTGTTTTGAATTTGGCCAAGTTAGTGTGGGAGAGGTGGAACAACTATTGTTATCCATCATAATGATAAGCCACCAGGTATAGACAACCTTGATGGGAAGCTATTGAGAATGGTAGCAGACTGTATTGCCACCCCTATTTGCTATATACTGTATTTAACCAAAGCCTAAAGGAGTGTGTATGTTCCACAGGCGTGGAAGGAAGCTAAAGTAATTCCACTGCCTAACAATAGTAAAGCACCCTTTGCTGGCTCTAACAGCCACCCAATCAGTTTGCTTCCTGTTCTTAGTAAACTGATGGAGAGAATTGTGATTTTTTCAGTAAACTACTGATTTTCAGTATGCATATAAAGAAGGGCACTCAAATTGTACTGCACTGAATCAGATGACAGATGATTGGTTAAAATAAATGGATAATAAGATGATAGTTGGAGCTGTATTTTCAAATAAAATAAAAAATAAAATTGTCACATGCGCCGAATACAACAGGTGTAGACCTTACCGTGAAATTCTAACTTACAAGCCCTTAACCAAAAATGCAGTTTTAAGAAAATAGAGTTAAGAAAATATTTACTAAATAAACTAAAGTAAAAAAATGTTTTTACAAAAGAAAGTAACTCAATAAAATAACAATAATGAGGATATGTACAGGGGGTACCGGTACCAAGTCAATGTGCTGGGATACAGGTTAGTTGAGGTAATTTGCATATGTAGGTAGGGGTAAAGTGACTATGCATAGATTATAAACAGCGAGTAGCAGCAGTGTAAAAACAAAGGGGGAGGGGGTGTCAATGCAAATAGTCCGGGTGGCCATTTTATTAATTGTTCAGCAGTCTTACGGCTTGGGGTAGAAGCTGTTAAGGAGCCTTTTGGACCTAGACTTGGCGCTCCGGTACCGCTTGCCGTGCGGTAGCAGAGAGAACAGTCTATGGGTGACTGGAGTCTTTTTTGGGCCTTCCTCTGACACTGCCTAGTATATAGGTCCTGGATGGCAGGAAGCTTGGCCCCAGTGATGTACTGGGCCGTACGCACTACCCTCTGTAGCGCCTCCGAGCAGTTGCCATACCAGGCGGTGATGCAACCGGTCAGGATGCTCTCGATGGTGCAGCTGTATAACTCCTTAAGGATCTGGGGACCCATGCCAAATCTTTTCAGTCTCCTGAGGGGGAAAAGGTGCTGTCGTGCCCTCTTCACAACGTTCTTGGTGTGTTTGGACCATGATAGTTTGTTGGTGATATGGACAACAAGCAACTTGAAACTCTCGACCCGCTCCACTACGGGCCCGTCGATGTGAATGGGGGCGTGTTCGGCCCTCCTTTTCCTGTAGTCCACGATCATCTTCTTTGTCTTGCTCACGTTGAGGGAGAGGTTGTTGTCCTGGCACCACACTACCAGGTCTCTGACCACCTTCCTATAGGCTGTCTCATCATTGTCGGTGATCAGGCCTACCACCGTTGTGTCATCAGCAAACTTAGTGATGGTATTGGAGTCGTGCTTGGCCACGCAGTCGTGGGTGAACAGGGTGTACAGGAGGGGACTAAGCACGCACCCCTGAGGGGCCCCCGTATTGATGATCAGCGTGGCAGATGTGTTGTTGCCTACCCTTAACACCTGGGGGCGGCCCGTCAGGAAGTCCAGGATCCAGTTGCAGAGGGAGGTGTTTAGTCCCAGGGTCCTTAGTTTAGTGATGAGCTTTGTGGGCACTATGGTGTTGAACGCTACGCTGTAGTCAATGAACAGCATTCTCACATACACTACCGGTCAAAAGTTTTAGAACATCTACTCATTCAAGGGTTTTTCTTTATTTTTACTATTTTCTACATTGTAGAATAATATTGAAGACATCAAAACTATGTAATAACACATATGGAACCATGTAGTAACCAAAAAAGTGTTAAACAAATCAAAATATATTTTATATTTGAGATTCTTCAAATAGCCACACTTTGCCTTGATGACAGCTTTGCACACTCTTGGCCTTTTCTCAATCAGCTTCACCTGGAATGCTTTTCCAACAGTTTTGAAGGAGTTCCCACATATGCTGAGCACTAGTTGGCTGCTTTTCCTTCACTCTGCGGTCCGACTCATCCCAAACCATCTCAATTTGGTTGAGGTCGGGAGATTGTGGAGGCCAGGTCATCTGATGTAGCACTCCATCACTCTCCTTCTTGGTAAAATAGCCCTTACACAGCCTGGAGGTGTGTTGGGTCATTGTCCTGTTGAAAAACAAATGATTGTCCCACTAAGCCCAAACCAAATGGGATGGCGTATCGCTGCAGAATGCTGTGGTAGCCATGCTGGTTAAGTGTGCCTTGAATTCTAAATAAATCACAGACAGTGTCACCAGCAAAGCACCATCACACCATCACACCTCCTCCTCCATGCTTTATGGTGGGAAATATACATACAGAGATCATCCGTTCACCCACACCCTGTCTCACAAAGACACGGCGGTTGGAACTCCAGACCAAAGCACAAATTTCCACCGGTCTAATGTCCATTGCTCGTATTTCTTGGCCCAAGCAAGTCTCATCTTCGTATTGGTGTCCTTTAGTAGTGGTTTCTTTGCAGCAATTCGACCAAGAAGGCCTGATTCACACAGTCTCCTCTGAACAGTTTATGTTGAGATGTGTCTGTTACTTGAACTCTGTGAAGCATTTATTTGGGCTGCAATTTATGAGGCTGGTAACTCTAATGAACTTATCCTCTGCAGCAGAGGTAACTCTGGGTCTTCCATTCCTGTGGCGGTCCTCATGAGAGCCAGTTTCATCATAGCGCTTGATAGTTTTCAAAGTTCTTGAAATGTTCCGTATTGACTGACCTTCATGTCTTAAAGTAATGATGGACTGTCATTTCTCTTTGCTTATTTGAGCTGTTCTTGCCATAATATAGACTTGGTCTTTTACCAAATAGGGCTATCTTCTGTATACTCCCCCTACCTTGTCACAACACAACTGATTGGCTCAAACGCATTAAGAAGGAAAGAAATTACACAAATTAACTTTTATGAAGGCACACCGGTTAATTGAAATGCATTCCAGGTGACTACCTCATGAAGCTGGTTGAGAGAATGCCAAGAGTGTGCAAAGCTGTCATCAAGGCAAAGGGTGGCTATTTGAAGAATCTCAAATATAAAATATGTTTTGATTTGTTTAACACTTTTTTGGTTACTACATGATTCCATATGTGTTATTTCATAGTTTTGATGTCTTCACTATTATTCTACAATGTAGAAAATTGTCAAAATAAAGAAAAATCCTTGAATCAGTAGGTGTTCTAAAACTTTTGACCGGTAGTGTAGGTGTTCCTTTTGTCCAGGTGGGAAAGGGCAGTGTGGAGTGCGATTGAGATTGCGTCATCTGTGGATCTGTTGGGGCGGTATGCGAATTGGAGTGGGTCTAGGGTTTCTGGGATGTTGGTGTTGATGTGAGCCATGACCAGCCTTTCAAAGCACTTCATGGCTACCGACGTTAGTGCAACGGGGCGGTAGTCATTCAGGCAGGTTACCTTCGTTTTCTTGGGCACAGGGACTATGGTTGTCTGCTTGAAACATGTAGGTATTACAGACTCGGTCAGGGAGAGGTTGAAAATGTCAGTGAAGACACTTGCCAGTTGGTCCGTGCATGCTCTGAGTACACGTCCTGGTAATCCGTTTGGCCCCACGGCCTTGTCAAGTAAAATAAAATAAAATTTTATTGGCCACATGCGCCGAATACAACAGGTGCAGACATTACAGTGAAATGCTTACTTACAGCCCTTAACCAACAGTGCATTTATTTTTTATAAAAAAGTAAAATAAAACAACAGTAGGGAGGCTATATATACAGGGGGGTACCGGTGCAGAGTCAATGTGCGGGGGCACCGGCTAGTTGAGGTAGTTGAAGTAATATGTACATGTGGGTAGAGTTAAAGTGACTATGCATAAATAATTAACAGAGTAGCAGCAGCGTAAAAAGATGGGGTGGGAGGTGGGGGTGGGGGGGCAGTGCAAATAGTCCGGGTAGCAATGATTAGCTGTTCAGGAGTCTTATGGCTTGGGGGTAGAAGCTGTTGTGAATGTTGACCTGTTTAAAGGTCTTGCTCACATCGGCTACGGATAGTGTGATCACACAGTTGTCCGGAACAGCTGGTGCTCCCATGCATGCTTCAGTGCTGCTTGCCACAAAGCGAGCATGAAAGGCATTTAGCCCGTCTGGTAGACTGTATTGTTAGATTTCAGTGCAGCCTTTGATGTTATTGATCATACATTCCTATTAAATAAACTCACTTGCTATGGCTTTACATCACCCGCCATCACCTGGCTGGAGAGTTAAGCGTATTTAACCAATAGAACCCAGAGAGTGTTCTTCAGTGGAAGCATCTCTAACATCAGATACAGTGCGGTGTCCCTCAGGGCAGTTGCCTTGGGCCGTTACTCTTCTCTATTTTTACTAATGATTTGCCGCTGGTCTTACACGAAGCTAGAATGACTATGTATGCAGATGATTCCACACTCTACATGTCAGCACCCAAAGCCAGTGAACTCACTGACATTCTAAATAAGGCTGTTAGAGTCAGTATCGGAATTGGTGATTTAATAATAAACTGGTCTTAAATACATCTAAAACTAAAAGCATTGTAATTGGTTCAAAACATTCTCTAAGAGCTAAACCTCAACTGGAGTTGTGTATAAAGGGTGTGACCATTGAGCAAGTTGAGGAAGCATTACATTGGATGGTGGCTCGCATCTACTACAAGACCATGGTGCTTGCCTACGGAGCTGTGAGGGGAACGGCACCTCCTTACCTTCAGGCTCTGATCAGACCCTACACCCAAACGAGGGTTCATCCACCTCTGGCCTGCTAGCTCCCCTACCTCTACAGAAGCACAGTTCCCGCTCAGCCCAGTCAAAGCTATTCGCTGCTCTGGCACCCCAACGGTGGAACAAGCTCCCCCACGACGCCAGGACAGCGGAGTCACTGACCACCTTCCGGAGACACTTTAAGGAAAACCTGGAATAGTATAAAAAGTAATCTTTCTTCCCCCACCCCCCATAACAAATAAAAAATAAAGTGGTTGTCCCACTTGCTATCATAAGTTGAATGCACCAATTTGTAAGTCGCTCTGGATAAGAGCGTCTGCTAAATTATGTAAATGTAATGGTGAATTATCATGGTCAAGTCATATTGACAAAGTTGTTGTGAAGATGGTTATTAAAACATTGTAGTATCGAGTAAATGTTGCTAGTCATTGCTGATAAACAAAGGAGTCTGCTCATACTGAACCTTGATCATAAGTTTATTCATATCACAAGCTTTCAGCATAAGTTTTACAGGTGTCATGCCCACCCGGAGAGCGACGTCCCAGATTGCAATGGTCGCTCTAACCTCTTCTTCGCTTTTTACCCAGTATATATAATCTCCCCGAGATATGGGTGGCTCCCTCTACTGTCCAATCCCCTGTCTACAACACACAGACTTCTCTGTCCTATCCGGGGTGTCACATTAAAACCATTCCCTCTGACACTAAAATAAACGTCCTCTCCGGTTCCACTTAAAAACATTAACAACGTCATAATCTTCATATACGACAACATGTTTTGCGTTTTTGACACAAAAATAAACTGTACTAGTTGTTCAGATTCCGGTCTTGTCCCATCTTGATTACTGTCCAGTAATATGGTCAGGTGCTTCAAAGGAAGACCTAGCAAAGCTGCAGCTGGCTCAAAACAGAGCAGCACGCCTTGCCCTTAACTGCACATACAGAACTAACATCAACAACATGCATGCCAATCTTTCATGATTGATGGTTGACCTAAGATTAACTGCTTCTCTTCTAGTTTATATTAGAAATATTACTGTGATGAAAATTCCAGATTGTCTGCATAATCAAATAACATTCAGCTCAGACACACATACATACCCCACAAGACATGTCATCAGGGGTTTTTGTCCAAAACGAATTCACGGCAACGCACAGTATTATACAGAGCCATGATCTCCAATTACTCAAGCAAACAGTAAAAGTACCTTTAAGAAAAAGATTAAACAACATCTCATGGAAAGGCGGGACTGTGAGGGGACACACACACTGTCACGATCGTCGTTACAGGAAGCGGACCAAGGCGCAGCGTGTGAAACGAACATGACTTTAATAGTTAAAGCACAAGTAAAACAAAACACGATCGTGAAGTCCACAGTAACACTGACTGAACACGGAACAAAAACCCACAAACACAAGGTGAAAACAGACAGTTTAAATATGGCTCCCAATCAGAGACAACGAGCCAACAGCTGACACTCGTTACCTCTGATTGGGAGTCACTCATCCAAACAAAGAAATACAACCACATAGAACAACCCAACCAAACAGAACACCACGAAACGAACACACCCTGGCTCAACATACAAAGTCCCGGAGCCAGAGCGTGACACACACAAACAAATACACACAATTCAGTCCCATTTAAAATCCTATTATCCCTAACCCTAACCCTAACCCTAACCCTAACCCTAACCCACAAGACATGTCATCAGGGGTTTTTGTCCAAAACGAATTCACGGCAACGCACAATATTATACAGAGCCATGATCTCCAATTACTCAAGCAAACAGTAAAAGTACCTTTAAGAAAAAGATTAAACAACATCTCATGGAAAGGCGGGACTGTGAGGGGACACACACACAAACAAATACACACAATTCAGTCCCATTTAAAATCCTATTATCCCTAACCCTAACCCTAACCCTAACCCTAACCTAACCATAGCCCTAACCCTAACCCTATCTCCTAACCCTAACCCTAAACCTAACCCTAGCTCCTAACCCTAACCCTAACCCTAACCCTAACCCTAGCCCTAGCCCTAACCTAACCCTAACCTAACCCTAGCCCTAACCTAACCCTAAACCTAACCCTAGCTCTTAACCCTAACCCTAACCCTAACCCTAACCTAACCCTAACCCTAAACCTAACTCCTAACCCTAACACTAACCCTATCTCCTAATCCTAACCCATATTCTAACCCTAACCCTAAACTTAACCTTAACCCTAACCCTAACCTTAACCCAAAAACCTAACCCTAACCCTAAACCTAACCCTAGCTCCTAACCCTAAAACTAACCCTAGCTCCTAACCCTAACCCTAAACGTAATTCTAACCCTAACACTAACACTAATTCTAACCTTAACCCTAAACCCCCTAGAAATAGCATTTGACCTTGTGGGGACCAACAAAAAGTCCCCAGTTGGTCAAATGTTTGTTTGTTGACTTCTGGTCCCCACAAGAATAGTTAAACACGTCCACACACACACACACACACACACACACACACACACACACACACACACACACACACACTAACACACACACACACACACACTAACACAGAGTGTGTGTGTGTGGACGTGTTTAACTATTCTTGTGGGGACCAGAAGTCAACAAACAAACATGTTAGATATTAGTTAGGGCACAAGGGGGTGCAACTCAATATTAGGAAGATGTTCCTAATGTTTTGTACACTGTATTGAAGTTCCAGAGGCACGTATACACACACACACACACACACTAACAAAGAGTGTGTGTGTGTGTGTGTGTATACGTGCCTCTGGAACTTCAATACAGTGTACAAAACATTAGGAACATCTTCCTAATATTGAGTTGCACCCCCTTGTGCCCTCAGAACAGCCTCAATTTGTTGGGGCATGGACTCTACAAGGTGTCAAAAGACTCCAATGCTTCCCACAGCTTTGTCAAGTTGGCTGGATTTCCTTTGGGTGGTGGACCATTCTTGATACACACGGGAAACTGTTGAGCGTGAAAAACCCAGCAGCGTTGCAGTTCTTGACACACTCAAACCGGTGCGCCTGGCACCTACTGCCATACCCCGTTCCCAAAGGCACTTAAATATTTTGTCTTGCCCATTCACCCTATGAATGGCACACATACACAATCCATGTCTCAATTGTCTCAAGGCTTATAAATCCTTCTTTAACTTGTCTTCTCCCCTTCATCTACACTGATTGAAGTGGATTTAACAATTGACATCAACAAGGGATCATAGCTTTCACCTGGATTCCCCTGGTCAGTCTATGTCATGGAAAGAGCAGGCATTCCTAATGTTTTGTACATTCATTTACATTGACATTTTTAGTCATTTAGCAGACGCTCTTATCCAGAGCGACTTACAGTTAGTGAGTGCATACATTTTTTTTTTTCATACTCCCCCGTGGGAGTCAATGTATATGTGAACTCAATATACACTCAATGTATATGTGAACCAAACACATCATTACCGTCATTATACAATTTCATATCACTGACATGCTCCCTCCCCAAACTAGTTCATAATGTAAAGCAGTTTTAAACAATCAATCGCTTCCTTCCTCCGTAACGATGGTTCTGTAGGGTTCCGACAGCACCGGGCGTGGCTGAATTAGCGAGAGGACGCAAGCAGAAGAAAAAGGGGGTTCTGGGTAGTGGGTACCAGACGTTCAAGGACATCATGGAAACTCTGGGACATCACAGGGTAACACACATATACACACACGTCACTCACACGTCAACACGGTAACACATACAGTAACTCACACTCATACACAACAGATATACACATGTAACATGCACAGTACTTACAGACAGGGCTGCTCACTCTCGTTTCCATGACAACAGGGCCGAGAGCCGACCCTAGCTGCCATAGCAACTGTGAATCACACCACCGCTGCAGTTACACAGTGCAACCACTGGAGGGGAGTGAAACACTCACATTTTCCTTATTTCTTCTCCCAAATCGAGCTTTAGATAGGTATAGATACTGTAGATAGGCAGATAGGCAGATATATATACTGTAGATAGGCAGATATATATACTGTAGATAGGTAGATAGATATAGATACTGTAGATAGGTATATATATATATATATATATATATATATATACTGTAGATAGGTAGATAGATATAGATACTGTAGATAGGTAGATATATAGGTAGATAGATATAGATACTGTAGATAGGTAGATATATATATAGATACTGTAGATAGGTAGATATATAGGTAGATAGATACTGTAGATAGGTAGATAGATATAGATAGGTAGATATATAGGTAGATATATATAGATACTGTAGATAGGTAGATATATAGGTAGATACTGTAGATAGGTAGATAGATATAGATACTGTAGATAGGTAGATATATAGGTATATATATATATATAGATACTGTAGATAGGTAGATATATAGGTAGATAGATACTGTAGATAGGTAGATATATAGGTAGATATATATAGATACTGTAGATAGGTAGATATATATATATAGATACTGTAGATGGGTAGATATATAGGTAGATAGATAGATATAGATACTGTAGATAGGTAGATATATAGGTAGATAGATACTGTAGATAGGTAGATATATAGGTAGATATATATAGATACTGTAGATAGGTAGATATATAGGTAGATAGATATAGATACTGTAGATAGGTAGATATATAGGTAGATAGATATAGATACTGTAGATAGGTAGATATATAGGTAGATATATATAGATACTGTAGATAGGTAGATATATAGGTAGATAGATATAGATACTGTACATTTACATTTTAGTCATTTAGCAGACGCTCTTATCCAGAGCGACTTACAGTTAGTGAATACATATTTTTTTATACTGGCCACCCGTGGGAATCGAACCCACAACCCTGGCGTTGCAAATGCCATGCTCTATCAACTGAGCTACATCCCTGCCGGCCATTCCCTCCCCTACCCTGGACGACGCTGGGCCAATTGTGCGCCGCCCATTAGTCTCCCGGTCGCGGCCGGCTGCGACAGAGCCTGGATTCGAACCAGGATCTCTAGTGGCACAGTTAGCACTGCGATGCAGTGCCTTGGACCACTGCGCCACTCAGGAGTACTGTAGATAGGTAGATATATAGGTAGATAGATATAGATACTGTAGATAGGTAGATATATAGGTAGATATATATATATATATAGATACTGTAGATAGGTAGATATATAGGTAGATAGATATAGATACTGTAGATAGGTAGATAGATATAGATACTGTAGATAGGTAGATATATAGGTAGATAGATATAGATACTGTAGATAGGTAGATAGATATAGATACTGTAGATAGGTAGATATATAGGTAGATAGATATAGATACTGTAGATAGGTAGAGAGATATAGATACTGTAGATAGGTAGATATATAGGTAGATATATATAGATACTGTAGATATATAGGTAGATAGATATAGATACTGTAGATAGGTAGATATATAGGTAGATAGATATAGATACTGTAGATAGGTAGATAGATATAGATACTGTAGATAGGTAGATATATAGGTAGATATATATAGATACTGTAGATATATAGGTAGATAGATATAGATACTGTAGATAGGTAGATATATAGGTAGATAGATATAGATACTGTAGATAGGTAGATATATAGGTAGATAGATACAGATACTGTAGATAGGTAGATAGATATAGATACTGTAGATAGGTAGATATATAGGTAGATAGATATAGATACTGTAGATAGGTAGATATATAGGTAGATAGATATAGATACTGTAGATAGGTAGATAGATATAGATACTGTAGATAGGTAGATATATAGGTAGATATATATAGATACTGTAGATAGGTAGATAGATATAGATACTGTAGATAGGTAGATATATAGGTAGATATATATAGATACTGTAGATAGGTAGATATATAGGTAGATAGGTAGATATATATAGATACTGTAGATAGGTAGATATATAGGTAGATATAGATACTGTAGATAGGTAGATATATATAGATACTGTAGATAGGTAGATAGATATAGATACTGTAGATAGGTAGATATATAGGTAGATATATATAGATACTGTAGATAGGTAGATAGATATAGATACTGTAGATAGGTAGATAGATATAGATACTGTAGATAGGTAGATATATAGGTAGATAGATATAGATACTGTAGATAGGTAGATAGATATAGATAGGTAGATATATAGGTAGATATATATAGATACTGTAGATAGGTAGATATATAGGTAGATACTGTAGATAGGTAGATAGATATAGATACTGTAGATAGGTAGATATATAGGTATATATATATATATAGATACTGTAGATAGGTAGATATATAGGTAGATAGATACTGTAGATAGGTAGATATATAGGTAGATATATATAGATACTGTAGATAGGTAGATATATATATATAGATACTGTAGATGGGTAGATATATAGGTAGATAGATAGATATAGATACTGTAGATAGGTAGATATATAGGTAGATAGATACTGTAGATAGGTAGATATATAGGTAGATATATATAGATACTGTAGATAGGTAGATATATAGGTAGATAGATATAGATACTGTAGATAGGTAGATATATAGGTAGATAGATATAGATACTGTAGATAGGTAGATATATAGGTAGATATATATAGATACTGTAGATAGGTAGATATATAGGTAGATAGATATAGATACTGTACATTTACATTTTAGTCATTTAGCAGACGCTCTTATCCAGAGCGACTTACAGTTAGTGAATACATATTTTTTTATACTGGCCACCCGTGGGAATCGAACCCACAACCCTGGCGTTGCAAATGCCATGCTCTATCAACTGAGCTACATCCCTGCCGGCCATTCCCTCCCCTACCCTGGACGACGCTGGGCCAATTGTGCGCCGCCCATTAGTCTCCCGGTCGCGGCCGGCTGCGACAGAGCCTGGATTCGAACCAGGATCTCTAGTGGCACAGTTAGCACTGCGATGCAGTGCCTTGGACCACTGCGCCACTCAGGAGTACTGTAGATAGGTAGATATATAGGTAGATAGATATAGATACTGTAGATAGGTAGATATATAGGTAGATATATATATATATATAGATACTGTAGATAGGTAGATATATAGGTAGATAGATATAGATACTGTAGATAGGTAGATAGATATAGATACTGTAGATAGGTAGATATATAGGTAGATAGATATAGATACTGTAGATAGGTAGATAGATATAGATACTGTAGATAGGTAGATATATAGGTAGATAGATATAGATACTGTAGATAGGTAGAGAGATATAGATACTGTAGATAGGTAGATATATAGGTAGATATATATAGATACTGTAGATATATAGGTAGATAGATATAGATACTGTAGATAGGTAGATATATAGGTAGATAGATATAGATACTGTAGATAGGTAGATAGATATAGATACTGTAGATAGGTAGATATATAGGTAGATATATATAGATACTGTAGATATATAGGTAGATAGATATAGATACTGTAGATAGGTAGATATATAGGTAGATAGATATAGATACTGTAGATAGGTAGATATATAGGTAGATAGATACAGATACTGTAGATAGGTAGATAGATATAGATACTGTAGATAGGTAGATATATAGGTAGATAGATATAGATACTGTAGATAGGTAGATATATAGGTAGATAGATATAGATACTGTAGATAGGTAGATAGATATAGATACTGTAGATAGGTAGATATATAGGTAGATATATATAGATACTGTAGATAGGTAGATAGATATAGATACTGTAGATAGGTAGATATATAGGTAGATATATATAGATACTGTAGATAGGTAGATATATAGGTAGATAGGTAGATATATATAGATACTGTAGATAGGTAGATATATAGGTAGATATAGATACTGTAGATAGGTAGATATATATAGATACTGTAGATAGGTAGATAGATATAGATACTGTAGATAGGTAGATATATAGGTAGATATATATAGATACTGTAGATAGGTAGATAGATATAGATACTGTAGATAGGTAGATAGATATAGATACTGTAGATAGGTAGATATATAGGTAGATAGATATAGATACTGTAGATAGGTAGATAGATATAGATACTGTAGATAGGTAGATAGATATAGATACTGTAGATATGTAGATATATAGGTAGATAGATATAGATACTGTAGATAGGTAGATATATAGGTAGATAGATATAGATACTGTAGATAGGTAGATAGATATAGATACTGTAGATAGGTAGATATATAGGTAGATAGATATAGATACTGTAGATAGGTAGATAGATATATATACTGTAGATAGGTAGATATATAGGTAGATATAGATACTGTAGATAGGTAGATAGATATAGATACTGTAGATAGGTAGATAGATATAGATACTGTAGATAGGTAGATATATAGGTAGATAGATATAGATACTGTAGATAGGTAGATATATAGGTAGATAGATATAGATACTGTAGATAGGTAGATAGATATAGATACTGTAGATAGGTAGATATATAGGTAGATATATATAGATACTGTAGATAGGTAGATATATAGGTAGATAGATATAGATACTGTAGATAGGTAGATAGATATAGATACTGTAGATAGGTAGATATATAGGTAGATATATATAGATACTGTAGATAGGTAGATATATAGGTAGATAGATATAGATACTGTAGATAGGTAGATATATATGTAGATAGATACAGATACTGTAGATAGGTAGATAGATATAGATACTGTAGATAGGTAGATATATAGGTAGATAGATATAGATACTGTAGATAGGTAGATATATAGGTAGATAGATATAGATACTGTAGATAGGTAGATAGATATAGATACTGTAGATAGGTAGATATATAGGTAGATATATATAGATACTGTAGATAGGTAGATAGATATAGATACTGTAGATAGGTAGATATATAGGTAGATATATATAGATACTGTAGATAGGTAGATATATAGGTAGATATATATAGATACTGTAGATAGGTAGATATATAGGTAGATATAGATACTGTAGATAGGTAGATATATATAGATACTGTAGATAGGTAGATAGATATAGATACTGTAGATAGGTAGATATATAGGTAGATATATATAGATACTGTAGATAGGTAGATAGATATAGATACTGTAGATAGGTAGATATATAGGTAGATAGATATAGATACTGTAGATAGGTAGATATATAGGTAGATATATATAGATACTGTAGATAGGTAGATATATAGGTAGATAGATATAGATACTGTAGATAGATATAGATACTGTAGATAGGTAGATATATAGGTAGATAGATATAGATACTGTAGATAGGCATATACAGTCACACCCGTCGCTATGGGCGGGCCATAGGGGGCCGGGCCCGCCCCCAAAAATGCTTGTGCCCCCCCCCACTTGAGGCACAGTTCTCTTTAAAAAATAACTTTAATTTTATATTATAATTTACATTTACATTTACATCATTTAGCAGACGCTCTTATCCAGAGCGACTTACAAATTGGTGCATTCACCTTATAGCCAGTGGGATAACCACTTCACTTTTTAAGGGGGGGTAGATAATAGTTGCTAATTTTGTGTTGCATTAACGTTGCATTCTTTATCATTAAAACATTAAAAATATAAAAAAGCAATGGTGTGATTTTGTTTGATTGATGGGAATCTACACTGCAACAGCCTATCACGGCCTTAATAAAAATAACGTTAGGCCACGTACGTGAGGTATCCTACGTCAGTGTAGCCGCTCAACAGTTACCGCGCATTTTTGAAAGCTGGATGAGTTTTCGCCGGCTTACTCGCTTCAGTTCGTCATGGATATCCGTAAGTGGTTGAAAAGCCCACCAACAGTCTCCTCTGCCAAATTGGATACGACACCGACGCCTCCTGATGTTGTAGTTGGAGAAGGAGACCCTGGACGACAGTCTGAGCCTGATGCTAGTAGCTCCGTGGAGTCCGACCCTGGGCCAATGTGGAGAGATTCAGAAAAACGTAGAGAGACAGGAAAATAGATCTCCACTCTCTTAAATTCAGAGCAACTGGCTCGCAACAGATACTACATGTCAGCTGTAATTGATATGCTGGAGTTTTTAGTGGTGAATCAATTGCCGTTACGTGGACATAATGCTGGTTTTGCCAGTGTGCTAGATGATAATAGCTCAATGGTGCTGTTTTTGTCTCTCTTTGAGTACACCATGCGCAAAGATCCCGAACTGACACAGATTACAAAAACAATCCCACAGAATGCACGCTATACCAGCCCACAGATACAAAACGAGATTATAGAAATGATGAGCAAACTCGTGACAGAGGAGATAGTGAGACAAGTCAGCGATAGCTGGTATTCAATTAAAGTGGATGAAACACAAGATCCTTTAGGCCAAGAAAACATATCTGTAGTTGTGCGTTTTGTTGACAAAAACTATGGTCTGTGTGAGCGCCTCTTGGTAATGGCCACATCTGAGAAAGGTGATGCAGAGGCTCTGACAGGTGTCATCATTGATGAGCTCACCAGCGCCGGACTCAGCACGGACAAAATCCTGAGTCATGTTTATGATGGCGCATCACTCATGTCTGGCAGGCATGGTGGTGTGCAGAAATTGCTTCAAAACAAGCTGGATCGTAACATACCATATATTCACTGCTTCAATCACCAACTTCATCTGGTTGTGATTCATGCCATGTCCAGTGAAGCAGCTGTCGATGATTTTTTTTGGAGTATGCAACATGCTGTACAACTTCATCAGGAAGCCAACCGTGGCTATTCTGTACAAAGGCGATACCCTGAAACGTATCTTGGACCAGAGATGGACTGGCCACTTGGCAACGGTCAAAGTTGTGGTGAAGAGTTTTCACGACATATCCACATTACTGACCGAGGTGGAAAACACACGAGGCCTTGGAGCGGAGGTGCGCGTCGAGGCTACGGGGCTGCTCCGTGCCATTACGCAGCGCAGTTTTCTTTTCATTGCGCACCTTGTTATGAAACTGTTGTCACTTTTTTTCGAGCCGCCTAACAGACTACTACAGGCCGAAGATATGGACTTGTTCACTGCGGTGACACTTGTGAACAGCGCTTCTGACTGCGTGAAGACACTGTGGGATCTCTGCACTCCTCCAGCATCGGCCACCGAGGCTGTGCCGGTGACCGACCCTGGTCCAAGCAAGAGAAGACGCACAATTAATAAGAACCTCCGCGGATTTGCAGTTGAAGAAACAGTTGGTCAGCCACAAAGTGACATAGATGAAAAGACTGAGTTCATGAGATTGTTTTACAGTGTTATCGATGCTGTGCAAGGAGAGATTAATGAGCGTTTTGGAGAGCGCAGTAGCGAGCTCATTGGCGCACTGGCTGCTTTGAACCCAGAGGCCGAGGATAATTTCCTGGACCCATCAAAGGTAACCCCTCTCCTGGTATTAGCTGGAACTGATGTGGTTGAATCTGAATATACTGTGGCTTGTGAGTTCCTGGTGAAGAAAATGACTGACACCCCGGTTCCCCCCGAAGATGGAAAATGGACAATAGCCAACATCCTCAGCACATTCAACTGTGCACTCCAGGCTATGCCGACTGTTCTCACAGCCTACACACTTGCCCTAACTTTAGGAGCTTCCACAGCAATGTGTGAAAACTCATTTTCCACGCTCAAAAGCGTCTTCTCAGAGCATCGGCGCAGTATGCTGCACAGACGCAAGGCCCAGCTGATTCAGCTTGCTTTTGAAAAGGACCTCACTCACAAGTTTAAGTCCGAGTGGAAGGATACTTTGATGAGGAGGTTCTGCTCTGAGAAACGCCGCCTCCCGCTGTACTGACAGGAGGGACTGGAGAGAGGACAGCGCTGCCTCCACTCAAAGTACCGGTAGGTTCAAAGTCTCTGTGTGTGTGTGTACAGTGGGGGAAAAAAGTATTTAGTCAGCCACCAATTGTGCAAGTTCTCCCACTTAAAAAGATGAGAGAGGCCTGTAATTTTCATCATAGGTACACGTCAACTATGACAGACAAAATGAGAAAAGAAAATCCAGAAAATCACATTGTAAGTCTTCACAAGGTTTTCACACACTGTTGCTGGTATTTTGGCCCATTCCACCATGCAGATCTCCTCTAGAGCAGTGATGTTTTGGGGCTGTCGCTGGGCAACACGGACTTTCAACTCCCTCCAAAGATTTTCTATGGGGTTGAGATCTGGAGACTGGCTAGGCCACTCCAGGACCTTGAAATGCTTCTTACGAAGCCACTCCTTCGTTGCCCGGGCGGTGTGTTTGGGATCATTGTCATGCTGAAAGACCCAGCCACGTTTCATCTTCAATGCCCTTGCGGATGGAAGGAGGTTTTCACTCAAAATCTCACGATACATGGCCCCATTCATTCTTTCCTTTACACGGATCAGTCGTCCTGGTCCCTTTGCAGAAAAACAGCCCCAAAGCATGATGTTTCCACCCTCATGCTTCACAGTAGGTATGGTGTTCTTTGGATGCAACTCAGCATTCTTTGTCCTCCAAACACGACGAGTTGAGTTTTTACCAAAAAGTTCTATTTTGGTTTCATCTGACCATATGACATTCTCCCAATCCTCTTCTGGATCATCCAAATGCACTCTAGCAAACTTCAGACGGGCCTGGACATGTACTGGCTTAAGCAGGGGGACACGTCTGGCACTGCAGGATTTGAGTCCCTGGCGGCGTAGTGTGTTACTGATGGTAGGCTTTGTTACTTTGGTCCCAGCTCTCTGCAGGTCATTCACTAGGTCCCCCCTGTGTGGTTCTGGGATTTTTGCTCACCGTTCTTGTGATCATTTTGACCCCACGGGGTGAGATCTTGCGTGGAGCCCCAGATCGAGGGAGATTATCAGTGGTCTTGTATGTCTTCCATTTCCTAATAATTGCTCCCACAGTTGATTTCTTCAAACCAAGCTGCTTACCTATTGCAGATTCAGTCTTCCCAGCCTGGTGCAGGTCTACAATTTTGTTTCTGGTGTCCTTTGACTGCTCTTTGGTCTTGGCCATAGTGGAGTTTGGAGTGTGACTGTTTGAGGTTGTGGACAGGTGTCTTTTATACTGATAACAAGTTCAAACAGGTGCCATTAATACAGGTAACGAGTGGAGGACAGAGGAGCCTCTTAAAGAAGAAGTTACAGGTCTGTGAGAGCCAGAAATCTTGCTTGTTTGTAGGTGACCAAATACTTATTTTCCACCATAATTTGCAAATAAATTCATAAAAAATCTCAATTTGTCTGTAATTGTTGACGTGTACCTATGATGAAAATTACAGGCCTCTCTCATCTTTTTAAGTGGGAGAAGTTGCACAATTGGTGGCTGACTAAATACTTTTTTCCCCCACTGTATATGCTTCGATTGCCTCCGTATCAGCTTCGGATGCTTCGAGAGAAAGTTATACTTACCTTGGCTCCGACCCGTCGTGCTTCAGGGTCGAGACTCCCGCCTAAATATGTATCAAGGTTCGGGCACGAAACTCCCGCCTATATGAAGCTATCTGACTGGCACAGTCAAGCATGGACTGTCAGTCTCGGTATTGGTGGACTCCGTCAAGCTAGGACCGGTAGTTTACAGCACTGCTGAGCTCTGTGATCACAGCAAAACTCCAAGCGAGGGAGTGGTAATGCTGGATCAATGGGCTGGTGTGGCAGTCAGGCAGGGCCTGGCATGACACCACGGGTCAACAAGCTAACTAGCTACGGTAACTATGTTTGGCTAACTTAGCTAGCTAACTTCTGAGGTAACGGGATAGACCCAAAGCTAACTAGCTAACACACAGGGATGGAAATGCCTGACAAAAAGCAATACAAGTAGCTAGTAGCTTCTGCTAAATGACTAAAGCGCTTCTGCTAAATGACTAAAATGTAAATGTACTCATGGCACCTCCTCGAGTCATTGAAGAATCATAATTTCATTGAAGAATCGTAATTTCATTGAAGAATCGTAATTAAACTGAAGAATCGTAATTTAATAAAAAAGTAATCTGAAGGGGATTAATAGCAATCTCGTAACGTAAAACACACAAATGTGACAGTAAAGAAAAGACAGTACGTCAGACCGCCACACCGCCTTCTATAGTGACAGGTCACCTGGGTACAGTAACGGTGTGGTGTGACTGTAAACATCTTTGATATTAAGCATCTCAATCACATCGTGTGAAGGGGACCGTTACGAAAACAAAAGAGAACTTGATTTAGTGCATTATTACAGGGTAAGCATTAGAATAAACCGCCTCAATTTTTGAAGCCATAAGTGATAATATATTTCCAGGAGCTGATCCGTCGTCAGTATTGTGGAATAATTCTAATGTGAAGGTAAGATTTGAATGGAGAAAGCTGATCTGAGAGCATCGTTGCCTTTCTTTCGATCCTATTAGTATTGACACATGACTCAACGACGCACTTAGCGAATGTTCTCTCTGCATGGGGTTTTGGGAAACGTATGTTACATCTTCGGCCGTTGTAGGAAAGATGCAGAGTTAAAACACGCACAAGCCTAAATTCCATCGCTATCTGGAAACCGGGACCTAGTGTTGGGGAAGCTACTCTGAAATATAGTTTACCAAGCTACCAATTATTTCACACTAGAAGAAGTTAAGCTACACTAAAGCTACCCTTAAGAAAAATATAGAAAAATATAGAAAAATATTATACATCCAAAAATTATATAATAATAATACTTAGTGAAAAATTATCATATCTAAATCTGAAATATCATAGACGACAAATTGCAACAGATCACAGTGTCAGATGTTAACAGAATGTGTAATTTAGCCGACTAAACACAAAGTGAGAATTAGGCACACAAAATGTGTTTCAGGTGAAAATTATACACACAAAAGGTGTTTCAGGTGAGAACTAGGCACACAAACGGTGTTTCAGGTGAGAATTAGACACACAAAAGGTGTTTTTCAAGTGAGAATTAGACAGGTCTGATGCCGAAAAGGAAAGTACATTTGTGCCTACTTCACCCAAGAAGTGTGTAGTTCCAGTAGTTAGCTACCCCACTACATGGTAAAACAGTAGTGTGTAGTTCCAGTAGTTAGCTACCCCACTACATGGTAAAACAGTAGTGTGTAGTTCCAGTAGTTAGCTAACCCACTACATGGTAAAACAGTAGTGTGTAGTTCCAGTAGTTAGCTACCCCACTACATGGTAAAACAGTAGTGTGTAGTTCCAGTAGTTAGCTACCCCACTACATGGTAAAACAGTAGTGTGTAGTTCCAGTAGTTAGCTACCCCACTACATGGTAAAACAGTAGTGTGTAGTTCCAGTAGTTAGCTACCCCACTACATGGTAAAACAGTAGTGTGTAGTTCCAGTAGTTAGCTACCCCACTACATGGTAAAACAGTAGTGTGTAGTTCCAGTAGTTAGCTACCCCACTACATGGTAAAACAGTAGTGTGTAGTTCCAGTAGTTAGCTAACCCGCTACATGGTAAAACAGTAGTGTGTAGTTCCAGTAGTTAGCTACCCCGCTACATGGTAAAACAGTAGTGTGTAGTTCCAGTAGTTAGCTAACCCGCTACATGGTAAAACAGTAGTGTGTAGTTCCAGTAGTTAGCTAACCCACTACATGGTAAAACAGTAGTGTGTAGTTCCAGTAGTTAGCTACCCCACTACATGGTAAAACAGTAGTGTGTAGTTCCAGTAGTTAGCTAACCCACTACATGGTAAAACAGTAGTGTGTAGTTCCAGTAGTTAGCTAACCCACTACATGGTAAAACAGTAGTGTGTAGTTCCAGTAGTTAGCTACCCCACTACATGGTAAAACAGTA
Organism: Coregonus lavaretus; assembly: GCF_964263955.1. Taxonomy (NCBI): domain Eukaryota; kingdom Metazoa; phylum Chordata; class Actinopteri; order Salmoniformes; family Salmonidae; genus Coregonus; species Coregonus lavaretus. The sequence goes on from NW_028157784.1 coordinate 22,523, forward strand.
GTGTGTAGTTCCAGTAGTTAGCTACCCCACTACATGGTAAAACAGTAGTGTGTAGTTCCAGTAGTTAGCTAACCCACTACATGGTAAAACAGTAGTGTGTAGTTCCAGTAGTTAGCTACCCCACTACATGGTAAAACAGTAGTGTGTAGTTCCAGTAGTTAGCTAACCCACTACATGGTAAAACAGTAGTGTGTAGTTCCAGTAGTTAGCTAACCCACTACATGGTAAAACAGTAGTGTGTAGTTCCAGTAGTTAGCTACCCCACTACATGGTAAAACAGTAGTGTGTAGTTCCAGTAGTTAGCTACCCCACTACATGGTAAAACAGTAGTGTGTAGTTCCAGTAGTTAGCTACCCCACTACATGGTAAAACAGTAGTGTGTAGTTCCAGTAGTTAGCTACCCCACTACATGGTAAAACAGTAGTGTGTAGTTCCAGTAGTTAGCTACCCCACTACATGGTAAAACAGTAGTGTGTAGTTCCAGTAGTTAGCTACCCCACTACATGGTAAAACAGTAGTGTGTAGTTCCAGTAGTTAGCTACCCCACTACATCGTTAAAAATATTTGAATTTAGTTCAACTACCACCAAGCTGCTGCATCATTTTATTCAAATTACTAGTTGAACTAAATGTAGCTCGCTACTCCTTAACACTGACGTTTGCTACGTTGCAGAACGGTTTGTACTGAATGACACGTTTTCCCAAATCGTTCTTGTACTTTCTTGAACAGACTTTGAGATAATGTTTGCTTCATTTGATGGGTGTGCCGGGGTATGGTTTGACGCAATGAGTGATGTATTTAAAGGGAAGCGATGCATTTTGAACCCACAACCCAATCCGTCCCCGTTTTTCAACGGGTTATTCAGTACAGCACTGTTTCCGTTCTATTGAGTTTTTGATGTACTGAAGGCAGCGCTGAAATTTGCTCAGTGACACAATATTTTTTAGGAAACATGGGGCGGGGTTTGTTATCTGCCGACATGTGCAATGCGAAGACATTTATTGATTTCAAAGATGTTTTCATATTTTATAAGTGCAATAAAACTGTTTTAATCCCATTTGTCCTGTATGTTGTTTTATAGTCATCTTCATTGTACTAGTCTACGTTGAATTTTGAGCACATTTTAAAATTTCACATATAGCATAACATGATGGTGACACGGTACTTACAAACCTTTATACATTTTACATTTTAGTCATTTAGCAGACGGTCTTATCCAGAGCGACTTACAGTTAGTGAGTGCATACATTTTTCACACTGGCCCCCCGTGGGAAACGAACACACAACCCTGGCGTTGCAAGCGCCATGCTCTACCAACTGAGCTACAGGAGGGCCTCCTATTCTGCATAATAAGCTTCTTTTCATTCTCATAATGCCAGTCATTCCTGGGATGTGTTCCAACCTAAGACTGTAAAAAAAAATGGAAGAAGCCATCGATGACGTCACCCCATTGTTTCTTATGAGAATGCTCAGTGGCGTGTTTGATGATCAGGAAGTGTCATTTCAGCATGTCGCCATCTTGCTACATGGAAGAGTTTTTGGAAACATTGCATGCACAGCTTGAGCTACTCTAGGAAGTGACGTTCAGGCTAGCTCAGTGCTGCCTCCTCTCATGGAGCATCTCAAGTTGAGGTACTGCAGGCTTCCATTAGCAACTAAATGATGCTTATAACTTTGTCTGTGTGACTTTAAAGTTTTCGGTTCAATGACATACATCTGGTGAAATAAAAGCAATTATTGGTACCATGATTGTGTTCGAAATTTTTTTTATATCCACGAAAATTGACCACGAAGATCGCCATTTCCCCATGCACTACAATAGAGATCGATCCTGTTTTCTGAAAACAATGCCTGCAGTACTGCGGTCGGCCATCAATTTAAAATCCTAAATTCTCCCCTGGTTCCAACCGGGTCGAGCAGACTCTGGAATGTGCGTTACGTATCTCCACCCTTGCTACGCAAAGATAAGACAGATGTTTACGACTACACTGGTGGAGTTACGTATTGTACTTCCAAATTGCCATGTCCTTGCTGCTGACAGATTGAGATTGAGAGAAACCAATCGGCGCCTGGAATGTCGTAGCCTCGTCCAATCAGAAGTTCACAAATCTGGGACTAGTCTTTGTGATAGGTCTATCCTTAGTCTCTCCGCTTACAGTAAACCTTCATTGTTGTTGCTGCTGAAATACTCCGAAAAGTAGAAACAAGACAGAAACAAGACTAATTGGACTGATTCTACAATTGGCCGTTTTGAAGGTAAGCGATCAGTGTTTATTTATCGCGTATTTCTGAAGTTACTATAGAAGTATCGTTTTCTCCGACGATTTTCGGACAGAGAGGGGCGCTTTCAACTTTACTTCCTGCTAAACTGACAAGGCCGAGAAGCCCAAATTTCATGTCAACTTCCCTAGCCGTGACTATTGTAATGCAGTTTCTGGGTGTGTTTCTATGCTTAGGACTTAAAACAGGTCTCCTTTAGTTGAGTTTTTATGTTGAGAAATCTATTATTTGTCAGGTACAGAGTTGGGATAGGCTACCTTGTTTTTGTGTCAGTGTAAAAGTAATGACACTGGCGCACTCCACTATAGGGTGTTGCTACACTGATGCACTCGACTGTATGGTAGGTAGTAGGTTGTTGCTACATATCTCTGCTACATAGTTTTGGCAATGTGACATCTGGTATCATCTGGCTTCATAACATTCTGTTTAGTCAGGGAATTTTTTTTTTTTTGTCTGTTTACGTCACACCCAAAGCATGTAATCAACCAGTAAATGTTTAAACAAATGGGACCAATGAGCTTGCCTGTCAAGTGAAATGAACCGACCAAGAAGACAGTCGTGGCTACTGTACCTTGCTAGACAGTTGGCCAATTGTTTTAACTCGATAGAAGTGCTTTATAGTTTTATACATTGCAGAGACAGCAAATGCACATGAGTGTTTACTGGAAAAGCCGAGGATAATTGCCATTAGGCTGTGGTTGTTATAATGGGAGTTGGTGTTGACTAGAGTGACCCCGTGTGGCTGCTGGGTACATTACAGTATTATGGTGCTGGAGTTGGATGGAGTCGAGTTCCATTCATGTCCATACCAGCTATAAATCCTTACAATTGTTCCCTATGTGTGATTTGAACCTCCACCACCAGTCCACCATATTGTTTGCAGTCCTCTCAGATGTGTGCAGTATGCACATTGAAGGGAAGACAGGAAGGACCAGAATAGAACTAGGCTGTGGTTTTGGTTCTGCTTTAGCCCTGCTGTGTGTCTGTTTGGTAGTCAGTCACATGGTGCTTATTCAATGAAATGTAACTTTTTGAAACAGTGGTTAGAAATAGAGCGTCCCTAATCTACATCCCACTGGGCATAGATGTCAATTCAACGTCTGTTCCACGTGCCCAGTGCGATGTCTGTTCTAGAAAACACATTTCTATCAGACCAGTAAGTCTTCTCTATCTGACCAGTGCTAGCTGTCTCTCTCTGTCTTTCCGTATGTCTTTCTCACATGCTCCCCCTCCCCCTCCTCCAGGGAAGCCCCCCCGCCCACCTCCGGTGCCAAAATGCCTTTGGTGACAAGGAACATCGAGCCTCGCCATGTGTGCCGCCAGGTGCTCCCCCCAAAAATCCGCAGCGAGCTGGAGTGTGTCACCAACATCAGCCTCGCCAACATCATACGCCAGCTGGGCAGCCTCAGTAAGTTACTCTGTATGTGTGATGTGAGTTTATACCTAGGGAAGTGCTTAATGCAATACAATGTATGTGTATTGTAAGATGATTGTGTGTGTGTCTTGTTATGTAATCATGTGTGTATGTAGGCTATAATATACATTTTGTTTGTGTAGGTAAGTATGCAGAGGATGTGTTTGGAGAGCTGTTTGTGCAGGCGGGGGCATTTGCTATCAGGGTGAACTCACTGGGAGAGAGAGTGGACCGTCTACAGGTCAAAGTCACCCAGCTCGACCCTAAAGAGGAGGAGGGTAAGAGACCGACATTATATAACGATCAGTCCCCGGTTCACATGTTTAAGATATGAATGCATCGGTCCCCGGTTCACATGCTTAAGATATGAATGCGTCGGTCCCCGGTTCAAATGTTTACAACTCTCGTCTGGCTATAGGTGGGCTACATGCTGATCGGGGCTTACATTAGATTTTTATTTTGATTGTTCAGGTTCACCATCAGCATTAGTCTTGGTAGTTTTGCTTTAAGCAATCAGTGTATATGGTCATTTTTAGATATACAGGATAAAGTCGATAATTTCATAATGAGGACAGCAATCACTTTTGCTATCCGCGCTGCATGGCCAAAGCAGAGAAGAAGAGAAGCTCACTCCTAGTCCTCCAACTTCTAAATGGTCTAAACCATTTGATTATGAGCTGGGGTGAAATCCAAAGTTGTGCTTTATATTCATTGGCTATGTCATAGCACATTTTGTTAAGATAAATATTTATACATTACTTGCTCTTAACACTTTTTTTAATCTGCACATTTTTTTTGGTTTTAGATCAAAAGTGTAGGGGGGGGGGACTAAAAGCAAAAATTGCTCCCCCTAACTGATGGTGGATGTGCAGTTTCCCTTATGGCTCAGCTCAGGTGCCCACATACACCATAGACATACATACAACATACACACATCTCAGCTCAGACAGATCCAGCTCAGACAGATCCAGCTCAGACAGATCCAGCTCAGACAGAACCAGCTCAGACAGAACCAGCTCAGACAGATCCAGCTCAGACAGATCCAGCTCAGACAGATCCAGCTCAGAGAGGCCCAGCTCAGACAGATCCAGCTCAGAGGCCCAGCTCAGACAGATCCAGCTCAGACAGATCCAGCTCAGACAGATCCAGCTCAGACAGATCCAGCTCAGACAGATCCAGCTCAGACAGATCCAGCTCAGAGGCCCAGCTCAGACAGATCCAGCTCAGAGGCCCAGCTCAGACAGATCCAGCTCAGACAGATCCAGCTCAGAGAGGCCCAGCTCATGAGCTCAATCAGTAGCAGATTTTAATTTAGGATGGAAAATGAATGTGTTTATTTATTATTTATAGATGTGTTAGTGCGTCAAATAATATCACATTGAATCGCATCGATTCGTTCCTCTAATCAAACCGAATCGTTTCAAACTAAAACCTATCGTTCCTGTACCGTATCGGAGCCCATGTATCTAGATACGTATCGAATCGTCTTAAAAGGGAAATATGAACATCTCTAATTATACACTATGGGTGGTTTCCCGGACGCAGTTTAAGCATATTTGACTAAAAAACTATTTCAATGGGGAATCTTAATTGAACGTGATTTTAAGTTCATAACTAGGCTCAACCTGTGTCCGGTAAACCCACTGTATGTTACATAAAAACAGTGTCCTGTGTTTAGTATTCAAGGTATAAGTCAGAATTCAGTAGATATAATGTAATGCAACAGATACTGTATACTTCTGTCTCAAATAAAATAAATACTAACCCTAACTCACTCTCTCTCCGTCTCCTTCTCTCATCTCTATCACCCCCTCTCCACCCTCCCTCAATCTATCTCTCCCAGTCTCTCTGCAGGCCATCACCCAGAAGAAAGCGTTTCATAGTAATCTGACTCAGGACCAGCAGTTGTTCTGTAGACCCTCTTTGCCACTGCCTGTACAGGAGACCTATCTGACCTGTAACCCTCCTCCGCCACTCAACAACCTCAGCCAGTACAGGTACACGCACACCTCAGCTAAGGGGAGGACGGCTCATAATAATGTCTGGAATGGACACATGAAAACCATTCCGTTCATTATTTATATATCTCTATCACACACACACACACACTAAAATGGCCAAAGGTCGCTTGTCGAACATCTCATTCCAAAATCATGGGCATTAATGTGGCGTTTGTCCCCCCTTTGCTGCTATAACAGCCTATACTCTTCTGGGAAGGCTTTCCACTAGATGTTGGAACATTGCTGCGGGGATTTGCTTCCATTCAGCCACAATAGCATTAGTGAGGTCGCGCACTGATGTTGGGCGATTAGGCCTGGCTCGCAGTCGACGTGCCAATTCATCCCAAAGGTGTTCGATGGGGTTGAGGTCAGGGCTCTGTGCAGGCCAGTCAAGTTCTTCCACACCGATCTCAACAAACCTTTCTGTATGGACCTCATTTTGTGCACGGGGGCATTGTCATGCTGAAACAGGAAAAGGCCTTCCCCAAACTGTTGCCACAAAGTTGGAAGTACAGAATCATCTAGAATGTTATTGTATGCTGTACCGTTAAGATTTCCCTTCACTGGAACTAAGGGGCCTAGCCTGAACCATGAAACACAGCCCCAGACCATTATTCCTCCTCCACCAAACTTTACAGTTGGCACAATGCGTTGGGGCGGGTAACGTTCTCCTGGCATCAGCCAAACCCAGATTCGACAGATGTTGAAGCGTGATTCATCACTCCAGGGAACGGGTTTCCACTGCCCCAGAGTCCAATGGCGGCGAACTTTACACCACTCCAGCCGACGCTTGGCATTGCCCATGGTGATCTTAGGCTTGTGTGCGGCTGCTCAGCCATGGAAACCCATTTCATGAAGCTCCCGACGAACAGTTCTTGTGCTGACGTTGCTTCCAGACGCAGTTTGGAACTCGGTAGTGAGTGTTGCAACCAAGGACAGACGAACGGTCTGAACCGTTGTTGCTCCTAGACGTTTCCACTTCACAATAACAGCACTTATAGTTGACTGCGGCAGCTCTAGCAGGGCAGAAATTTGATGAACTGACTTGTTGGAAAGGTGGCATCCTATGACGGTGCCACGTTAAAAGTCACTGAGCTCTTTAGTAAGGCCATTCTACTGCCTTTGTCTATGGAGATTGCATGGCTGTGTGCTAGATTTTATACACCTGTCAGCAATGGGTATGGCTGAACTAGCCGAATCCACTAATTTGAAGGGGTGTCCACATACTTTTGTGTATATACAGTGAGGGGAAAAAAGTATTTGATCCCCTGCTGATTTTGTACGTTTGCCCACTGACAAAGACATGATCAATCTATAATTTTAATGGTAGGTTTATTTGAACAGTGAGAGACAGAATAACAACAAAAAAATCCAGAAAAACGCATGTCAAAAATGTTATAAATTGATTTGCATTTTAATGAGGGAAATAAGTATTTGACCCCTCTGCAAAACATGACTTAGTACTTGGTGGCAAAACCCTTGTTGGCAATCCCAGAGGTCAGACATCTTTCTTGTAGTTGGCCACCGGGTTTGCACATATCTCAGGAGGGATTTTGTCCCACTTCTCTTTGCAGATCTTCTCCAAGTCATTAAGGTTTCGAGGCTGACGTTTGGCAACTCGAACCTTCTGCTCCCTCCACAGAGTTTCTATAGGATTAAGGTCTGGAGACTGGCTAGGCCACTCCAGGACCTTAATGTGCTTCTTCTTGAGCCACTCCTTTGTTGCCTTGGCCGTGTGTTTTGGGTCATTGACATGCTGGAATACCCATCCACGACCCATTTTCAATGCCCTGGCTGAGGGAAGGAGGTTCTCACCCAAGATTTGACGGTACATGGCCCCGTCCATCGTCCCTTTGATGCGGTGAAGTTGTCCTGTCCCCTTAGCAGAAAAACACCCCCAAAGCATAATGTTTCCACCTCCATGTTTGACGGTGGGGTTGGTGTTCTTGGGGTCATAGGAAGCATTCCTTCTCCTCCAAACACGGCGAGTTGATGCCAAAGAGCTCGATTTTGGTCTCATCTGACCACAACACTTTCACCCAGTTCTCCTCTGAATCATTCAGATGTTCATTGGCAAACTTCAGACGGGCCTGTAAATGTGCTTTCTTGAGCAGGGGGACCTTGCGGGCGCTGCAGGATTTCAGTCCTTCGCAGCGTAGTGTGTTACCAATTATTTTCTTGGTGACTATGGTCCCGGCTGCCTTGAGATCATTGACAAGATCCTCTCGTGTAGTTCTGGGCTGATTCCTCACCGTTCTCATGATCATTGCAACTCTACGAGGTGAGATCTTGCATGGAGCCCCAGGCCGAGGGAGATTGACAGTTATTTTGTGTTTCTTCCATTTGCGAATAATCGCACCAACTGTAGTGTGCTCCTAATCTCAGCTCGTTACCTGTATAAAAGACACCTGGGAGCCAGAAATCTTTCTGATTGAGAGGCGGTCAAATACTTATTTCCCTCATTA
>NW_028157783.1:0-44055 GCF_964263955.1 Coregonus lavaretus
AGCGCGAGAGAGAGATAGAAAGAGGGGGGGAGAGAGGGGGAGAGAGAGAGAGGGGAGAGAGAGAGAGAGAGAGGGGAGAGAGAGGGGGGAGAGAGAGAGAGGGGAGAGAGAGGGGGGAGAGAGACAGGGGGAGAGAGGGGAGAGTGAGAGAGGAGGGGAGAGAGAGAAGGGGGGAGAGAGCGAGAGAAAGAGAGAGAGAGAGGGGAGAGAGCGAGGGGGGAGAGAGAAAGAGGGGAGAGAGAGAGAGAGGGGGGAGAGAGAGAGGGGAGAGAGAGGGGGAGAGAGAGAGGGGCAAAAGAGGGGGGAGAGAGAGGGGGAGAGAGAGAGGGAAAGAAAGAGAGAGAGAGAGGGGAGAGAGCGAGGGGGGAGAGAGAAAGAGGGGAGAGAGAGAGGGGGAAGAGAGAGGGGGGAGAGAAAGAGAGGGGGAGAGAGAGCGGAGAGAGAGAAAGGGGGGGAGAGAGAGAGAAGGGGGGGAGAGAGAAAGGGGGGAGAGAGAGAGATAAAAACAAGATGAAGAGGATGAGCTAAAGGCCAAGCTCTCCTCCATCACTAATGGAACAACCACGTGACCAAGCAGCCCTATGAAATGACAACGTGCTGCTCCTCAGAGTAAAAAGAACAAGAGAAAAGGACATTCTCTTTAGTCAGCTGGTTACCGTTTCGTTTGGCTACGACCAGAACACGTAAGATGTGATCCCGTGTGGCTCAGTTGGTAGAGCATGGCATTTGCAATGACAATGTTGTGGGTTAGAATCCCACAGAGGACCAGTATGAGAGAAAAAAAAAGAAGTGAAAATGTATGCATGCGCTACTGTAAATCACTCTGCATAAGAGTGTCTATTAAAATGTAAAATGTGTCAGAAACATTCCCCTGTGTGCTGAGGTTATATGCGTCTCCCTAGAGTCCTCCCGACCCCTAGCCATAGCAGCATGATTTAATCAGAAGCTCCATTATAGATTAATCACACTAATTAACCTGACAATTGAGAGGGGGAGAGAGAAGAGGAGGACAGAGAGGTGATATAAAGGTGGAGGGGAGGAATAGAGAAAATGGTTTCTACACTGATATGCACCAGCTGAAACACACATTTCATTTCCTGTTTTCACCTCTTTCCTGTCTCTGCAGCTCCAATGGAAAGTCAGTATCCTGGGCTCAGACGGAGCGGGGTTCCCGTGGAAACCACCTGTGGCAGCGCCTGTCGTTCCACATCAAGAGGAAGGAGAACAACCAGACAGCTGTCATCAAGCCCTTCTCCAAGACCCCGGAGGGGCGCTACAGTGGGGGCGCTGACCTGCTCCCCCATATGCCATTGCCCTCCCTACCCCACCCCCACCCTGATGCAGACAAGACCCTGTACGAGCTCACAGAGGCAGAGGAGAGATACCCAGAGGAGAGATACCCAATCACTTACCGACCTCAGACCCCTTCACCAATCAGCACTGTTAGCCAGCGCCTGCATGGGGCGGGACTAAGAGATGAGCCACTTGTGATGGGCGTACCAACCTACCTGACCAGGGGTTCTGTAGGCGGGGGCGATGTGTGTGACAGTTCTCTGATGGATCAGATCAGCTGCGTGGTTAACCGTTTCACTGCCAACATCAGCGAGCTCAACAGCATGATGCTCTCCCCGTCCCCCACACACTCACACACACATGCCCACACACACACCCTGATGCCCTCTCACCCAGCAGATCCCTTCCTCCTCCCGCGGGAGATCCCCGCCACCATGACCACATACGCTGACGTCCAGCCCCTCCCCCATGTAGAGTCCAACGTAGGGGGACACGCCTGCCTCGCTCACCCCCTGCCACACTCCCCTCACAGTCTCCCTCACCCTCTGCCTCACCCTCAGGCCTCCACCTCTCCAGTGCGACACATCACTGTGGGGGCAGAGTCCCCTCTAAGGAGGGCAGAGCTGGAAGAGGAGCTAATGAATCTGACCCCGCCCTCGCCCTTCCGTGATTCGCTGGGATCGGGCAGTGGCTCCCCGGTCTCAGAGTCCACCCTGTGTCTGCCCCCGCCCTCGTCCCCTCCGCCCAAATACGAAATGCTGACCCTGAGAAACTACAGCCAGAGCTCTTCCTCACTGTGAGAGAGGGATGAGAGGAGAAGAGGAGAAGAGGAGGAGAGTGGAGACGGAGAGGGGGGACAGAGAAAAAACAGTCTCTTGGGGGAGAAAATGGCGATGGCTGCCTTGTGATAGAGGGAGGAGGACAGGAGGAGAAGAGATTGACCAGTCCCTCAGAGAGGTGAAAGCCCTCTACTGGCTAGAAGGAGGGACAGGAACAGGACACATCATCGTGTGATGTCATTGGACGGTGACCTGCAGTGTTTGTGTTTACATGTGTTCAGTGAGCAGCGAGGTATAACGTGGGGATTGTAGTTTGTCAGGCATCCAGAGCGAGAACAAGGACTACAAAAAAGCCTTTAGCGTTCTGGTGTTTAAGCGTATGGCCATAAGTCTCTACTTAGAGGTGTGTTTGGTCTTTTCTTTTGGTAGTGGCCTTAAACTAAAATGGCTGTCGACTAATTAGAGATGTTTATTGTGGTAGGGGGCACCTGCATAGACAGATAACCTCACAGAACTGACCAGCTGCTGCCATGGACACACATGGAATAACTATAAGGGCTGAGCAGAGCAGCTATGGCCACTGACACACCAACACACAGATGCACGCACACACACAAACATACACACACACAAACATACACACGCACACACACACACACACACGCACACACACACACACACACACACACACACAAACACACACACACACGTGCATATCGGCTGTTGTAGGGAAAAGTGTAAATAAAAAAGATCTTGGAGAGCATCTAAATATCAGATGCTTCTGTTTATACATACCATGGATAGTATGAAATACTGAAGAACTTTGTCTTAGTATTGTTTCTCTTTCTCTTTCTCTCTCTTTCTCTCTCTCTCTCTCTCTCTCTCTCTCTCTCTCTCTCTCTCTCTCTCTCTCTCTCTCTCTCTCTCTCTCTCTCTCTCTCTCTCTCTCTCTCTCTCTCTGTGTTTCTTTGATCTTTGAGGTCTTTTGGACTATTAATTACTTCAGAAGTTTGAATGTATACTATTTTCTACATGTCTCCTGAAGCGATGGGACCAAACTTTCCACACCTCTGTGGCTGTGATTTTGCGGAGGCATTCTACCAGTATTGAACAGTTATACAGTAGTCAGTAACGTGCTAGAAAACTGTCCTGATTCAAGTAGAAAAAAATCCATCAATCAAACTAAAGTGAACTAGACACCCAGCCAATGTTCCCTCTAATGTTTTTCAGCGCTGCGCAAACTTGAACATTGTTACAATTCTGTGCAACTTTCAGCGCGCGTTTACTGTGAACACTGAGGCAGTACCCGCTTTAAATTACAGTTTTCACAGTGGCCAAGTAGGCTACTATGGCTATTTGATCATAATGTAGGCCTACCAGAGTGGCCTACCGTCATAAACAATGGAGAAAATGCATCCCATAAAATTTTAACATGGAAATAGCTGTTCTATCATTCAGCCTACAGTAGCAGCCAATGTGTGGTGTTCAATGTAGGCCTACATTCCATGAGACTTTTGAAAAAAAACATGCAGGGCTTGACATTAACCTGTTTATCCACTTGTCCTTCAGACAAGGAGGTGACTGAAATATGTTGTTGTGTTGTTTGATCCAAGAAACCACTTTACAAAATAAAATGCATTATTATTTCCATACCATTATTACAGTGAATCAGACAAATTATGCTACCCTCTGCCTATTGGCTACTTAGCTTATTAAAGCCTGTCTCAAAATACAACACTGCCCCTTTAAGACAAAAAAAAGCTCATTTTGTGCTCTTGTAGGAAGCAATCACTCCCCTATTGCTGACTACAAATGATCAATAACTGGCCTAATAACTCACTAACTAGCAAAGGATATGAACAAAATGTGCCATGTGGCTACATGCAGCTCTGGATTTGATCTCAAAATAATCACATCTACTCACGACCGCTCATACTATAAACACAGTCCAGTTCGCAGTAAATGGCACAGATCCATATATGGCAATGGTCTATTTGCATATAGGCCTACTGCAGCTCTGATTGGTTATGCCGCCCCGGTCTGTGTAGAGTACGGGCTGAGTAGTGCGTGGCAATGCAATAGAATCCTACTCCGGTGCGTTCTGCCTACAACAAAATCTCTTGTGTAGTTCGCTTTGTTTCGGTATGTTGCGTTGAAAGTGGCTAATAATGCGTTGATTCAATCACAATTGCCACAGTAAAGGAAACCGTTGATAGTGTTAACAGGGAAAACTCTAGAACAGTGGTCACCAACCTTTTCTGAGTCAAGATCACTTTGAGTCTAAATGCAAGCCGAGATCTACCGCTCAGATTTATTTTTACATGACTTAAAAAACATAAGCCTATGCAACATTAACCAATTAGAAACAGTACTGTAGCAATGAGGTTTGTGCAGTATGCTATAGGCCCAATACATTATCACCACATATGGGCTTTGCTTGAATTGCCCTGCCAATGCATTGTTGTTCGGGACATTTTTTAAAATTATATTTCAACATTTGAGGTAGGCTATATGATCACACCGGTAATAGATCCATTGTTGTGTTACTTGTGAGGCACAGCTGAGTGAGCATATATTTAAATTATTCGCTTTTTATTTGTATTTTACTGGGCTGATGGTGCCTGCATCTGATGGTCGGTCTCAGCAGAGGGAGAGCAGCAGACTGGGGGTCCGCCTCTCAACATCCCTCCGCTCTCCCTTTCCTCCACTGCCTCTCAACATCCCTCCTCTCTCCCTTTCCTCCACTGCCTCTCAACATCCCTCTGCTCTCCCTTTCCTCCACTGCCTCTCAACATCCCTCTGCTCTCCCTTTCCTCCACTGCCTCTCAACATCCCTCTGCTCTCCCTTTCCTCCACTGCCTCTCAACATCCCTCCGCTCTCCCTTTCCTCCACTGCCTCTCAACATCCCTCCGCTCTCCCTTTCCTCCACTGCCTCTCAACATCCCTCCGCTCTCCCTTTCCTCCACTGACACTGACCAAAAAGAGACACTGTCTTCCAGCTAATGGTGAAACTCTAGTCACACCATATTATTCTGCATCATGCACAAATTCATGTTGTTACGCCTATGAACAGAGAAAGTGAAATATTCCTCGATATTAAAAAAGACCCAAGCCCCTAATAACAACAACACGAGCCTATAGATACACTTTCCTACTCATTCATTACTGCTGCAGTGCTTGTTGTAGCGCTGAGTGCAAAAGTGTTGAAAACAAAGTGTTGACAGTGCTGAGTAAGAATTTAAACATGAACTCACTCACAAAAAACAGCAACTCTTTGCTGTATTCGTTGACAGTCTCTCTCTAGTCATGGTTTTAAACGTTTTGAAATCTCACAGTATCAATATTGCTGTAGCTTTCTTTTATGCCAGCTACGTTACTGGAGACACGGTCACTTGATTTGCTCTCCGGGCCCGCCGGGAAGGCAGAGTTTGTACCTTTAGACACATGAAATGGTTCAAATGGCAACAGTTTGCCTACCCAGCGTACAGGGCAGCTGAATCGGGTGCACCTACCGCCCACCAAAAAATAGGAACACAAGGCTTTATCGTTGGTTTTTTTTACAGAAATGTTTGGCGATCGACTAGGAATGCCTTGGAGATCGACCAGTCAACCTTGATCGACCGGTTGGTGACCACTGCTCTAGAAAGTTGAGTGAAGTTCAACCTCGTGCTTCTCTCTGTGGGCTGATATTTATTCTGCGTGGCAGTCCCAGGGGGCTGCACGGCAGTCTCGGGCTACTGCGCACCCACGCACTCGCGCAGTTTAGAGGGAACGTTACACCAAGCCCGCTATCTAAGACTGATGTCTGATGTCATGTTTGCTTCCCGCTGTCAGAAGGGCTTGTAGATGTTTTAGCACACTGATTCAGCGCTGTGTATCCCTTCTAGCCCTAGAACTAGGAGGGTCAGATGAGAATATTTACCAGATCCAGAGGAATTTAGCAGAAACGGATCCACTTCTGGCATAAGAATGTGTGTGACTGTAGCAGGTTGGCATTTATTGTCATTAATCTTGCCATGGAGGCAGAACTGAGTGATTTCCCCTTAGATATGCCAGCTGCAAATTTAGGTTTAAAATCAGATTTTAGGGTTTACAATCAGATTTTATGACTTTGTGTCTGTGCCAGCTAGTGACCCTGCAGAGCTGCCTCCAGAACAACATTCATAACGAAAAACCCTAACCTGCCAGCCACAAAGTCATAAAAGCTGATTGTAAACCTAACCCTAACCCTAACCTTAACCTTAACCTTAACCACACTACTAACCCTAATGCGTAACCTTAAATTACGACCAAAAAGCACATTTTTGTTTTCATTAATTTTTACAATATTGCCCATTTTGACTGGCCCTTGTAGCGGAAATAATAATAACAAGGGCATGCAATGACAGATCCTAAAATTATTCCATTTACATATCAAAAAGGTTAAAAAATATTTACAAAATGAAATGTTTTTTAAAATGATGATTATGTTATAACATATACAGTACCAATATGACAAAAAAAAATGTGTTACATTATATGTGAGAGTGTAGGTTACTATTCAAATGTCTAGTAATTATATTACAATGAAATCAGTATACATCATAAATACAAAAATACATTAAAAATATTATCGTGCCAAAGGGTGAGGGCTTGGAAGGGAGGGTAGCTTGTTGGGAAATAAGTGGTTTCGAAAAAAGTCAACTGTTTTTATTGTTTTGGATATTTTCTATATAAATATATTCCAGATTTTCAAGCTTAAAGCAATACTACCCATACCCATACATGACACACATCTGTACTGGGTGCAAGTCCCGTTGTAGTCTGTAGTCTGGAGTACCTCAGTCTCCTATCATGGCTGTACATACCCCTCTCCCTTCTACCTAAAACTCTCTAAGAAACCATTCATCGCAGAACAGTGCCATTGACTAATGACCTTTAAACAATGTTGAGAGTCTAATTTACCTGTGTTTATGTTGAGATAGCACAGTATTGATGCAGCTTGTTCTCTCTCTCTCTCTCTCTCTCTCTCTCTCTCTCTCTCTCTCTGTGTGTGTGTGTGTGTATGTGTGTGTGTGTGTGTGTGTGTGTGTGTGTGATGAGGATATGTAGCAGCAGCTTGACTCAGCACTTTGACTCCATGTTGCCCCCCTGGGCTGCTCTGAGGTACTCTACCCTGCTGCCTTGGCAGAAACACAGGATCCACAGTATTCCATTCTATTGTTTATAGGGCTGTTTCCTATAAACAACACTAAGATCAACCCTAGAAATGCTAAACTGATGTGAGGAAAACTGACCTGATCTCATATTTGTGAACATAAAATGGTACACACATCAGCCAGGGCTGGAGGTTTCCACAGTGAGACAGACAGAACACGGCTCTTCCTCCAGGGCTGGAGGTTTCCACAGTGAGACAGACAGAACACGGCCCTTCCTCCAGGGCTGGAGGTTTCCACAGTGAGACAGACAGAACACGGCTCTTCCTCCAGGGCTGGAGGTTTCCACAGTGAGACAGACAGAACACGGCCCTTCCTCCAGGGCTGGAGGTTTCCACAGTGAGACAGACAGAACACGGCCCTTCCTCCAGGGCTGGAGGTTTCCACAGTGAGACAGACAGAACACGGCTCTTCCTCCAGGGCTGGAGGTTTCCACAGTGAGACAGACAGAACACGGCTCTTCCTCCAGGGCTGGAGGTTTCCACAGTGAGACAGACAGAACACGGCCCTTCCTCCAGGGCTGGAGGTTTCCACAGTGAGACAGACAGAACACGGCTCTTCCTCCAGGGCTGGAGGTTTCCACGGTGAGACAGACAGAACACGGCTCTTCCTCCAGGGCTGGAGGTTTCCACAGTGAGACAGACAGAACACGGCTCTTCCTCCAGGGCTGGAGGTTTCCACAGTGAGACAGACAGAACACGGCTCTTCCTCCAGGGCTGGAGGTTTCCACAGTGAGACAGACAGAACACGGCTCTTCCTCCAGGGCTGGAGGTTTCCACAGTGAGACAGATAGAACACGGCTCTTCCTCCAGGGCTGGAGGTTTCCACAGTGAGACAGACAGAACACGGCTCTTCCTCCAGGGCTGGAGGTTTCCACGGTGAGACAGACAGAACACGGCCCTTCCTCCAGGGCTGGAGGTTTCCACGGTGAGACAGACAGAACACGGCTCTTGGAAGTTAGTATTTCAGTCTGCTCTAGATAAACATTGTTTAAATTAATTGACCCCAAACCATGTTTACTGTGTAAAACATAGAGAAACTGGAGATTCATTCAAATATGAGTTACAGAGAGCTGTTCTAGATATCTGAGATATTGTCAACCCTATTTTTGTATGTATGTCGAAGCAGCTGAATGTTAATATATTTCAGTACAGTGTCCATGTTTTGGCTATCTGCTCTAGTTCACTGAAATTGTATTTGAGCGTGTTTTTTTCTCTCTCTGTAAGATAGCCTATTTAGAGAACATTTTAATCATTTAGCAGACGCTCTTATCCAGAGCGACTTACAGTTAGTGAGTGCATCCGTTTTTTTTTTTTATACTGGCCCCCCGTGGGAAACGAACCCACAACCCTGGCGTTGCAAGCGCCATGCTCTACCAACTGAGCTACAACGATCTTATTGGAGTCAACATCATTGTCCAATTTAAACTACATTTGCGACAAAATAGTGTAAGATTTATGTCATGGTACACTGTACTCTTTATTCTTTAAATTAATACAAATCGAAGAATTTGATAAATAATTTTAATTCCTACATTATTATAGATCTTCTTACTCCCATAATCAAGACTAAGACGATGATTCTAATGAGATTCTATTTATGGGGAAAATACAGTCCTTTCGTTGATGAGATTCTATTTATGGGGAAAATACAGTCCTTTCGTTGATGAGATTCTATTTATTTACATTTTTTACATTTTAGTCATTTAGCAGACGCTCTTATCCAGAGCGACTTACAGTTAGTGAGTGCATACATTTTCATACTGGCCCCCTGTGCGAAATGAAACCACAACCCTGGCGTTGCAAGTGCCATGCTCTACCAACTGAGCTACAGGGGAAAATACAGTCCTTTTGTTGATGAGATTGTATTTTCAGTAGAGATGTCAATAAGATGATGAATGTTGCCTAGAATTACAGAGATGTTTACATTCGTACTGCTCACTTGAGATAATCCAGTTTATGTCGTGATGATTATTTATCAAGCTTATCGGCATATATTTGTGCTAGCTCTGTGATTTCATGAGAAATGGTGATGAACTATGTAGAATTCCAATAGATAAAGACAAGACAGCTCAATAATTCATGTGTGTATATGGAATGCATGCGAGGGAATTACTATCTGCAGTATTCCTAATTTGACAGCGCATTTTTTAAATGCAGCACTATGGTCTGTGCACTTCTACCCTGTCAAGATGTCACCCATAGTCGTTCGCTGACAAACAGCTAAGATGAGAGGAGAGATGCACACTGATACCGTTCACACTCCACAGAGCGTTCTCATGGTTTCATTCACACCAACCAGAGCCATGTGCTTAGAGAGGGTTCTGCATTATGACACATTTACATGACACTACAACATTCTATGGCATCCATGTTAGCGCCCCATTGACATTACATGGGGAATATTTTTTAATATTGCTATGTAACTGTACGTCTAGAATCAGATCAATATTCAACATTCTAAAATTGGCCCAACTCTCTAAATCTATGGCTCTGATACCAACCTCCTTCACTCAGTGCCAACTCTATAGAATCTCTACGGACCATGTTTACTGCTGACACATCATCTGTCCGCTGCCCTCCTACTTTAGTGGGCTTTGGGTTCGGTTTCAGGTTTAGCTGTTTTCTCTGGCGTGTAGAAGTGTAGAATGTAACATGACGCTGTCGATGTGATATTGGAGATGGTTTCTGTTGATATTTGATGATATATTTAGTCGTTTCATTCAGCTTTTGTAAAACTTGAGAATATATGTTAACAGCTGTTTAGAAACATGTTTACTTTTGGAGGAGTAGGAGTGTGGAGTCTAGCCTACAGAGCAGTGTTTCCCAAACGGTGGGTCGGGGCCCTCTGGTGGGTCGCAGCCGGTTTCTCTTGGTCCCAGGTTTGGGATCCACTGGCCTGTGATACGTAAGGTAGGAAACGTGGCAAGTTTTTGCTTTAGTTTCCTTGCCATTGATGAATCATTGTGTAAACGTACTGCAGAGTACCTTTTGAATCATTATTAAAAACCTGGAATTTACACCCACACCTCTCATTGCAATGTCCTACTGCAAGACTCAACTGTTACTTCATAATAAAAGGTATTTGGATGGGCTGAGATAGTCGGCGCTGTGGCCAATGATCAGTTCTGATATTTCAGTGACTCATCCAAGCAGACTGATCTACATTTAAGTCATTTAGCAGACGCTCTTATCCAGAGCAATTTACAGTTAGTGAGTTCATACATTTTCATACTGGCCCCCCGTGGGAAACGAACCCACAACCCTGGCGTTGCAAGCGCCATGCTCTACCAACTGAGCTACAGGGGACTACAGACAGCTACAAACCCTCAGAATCAGTCTCCATGACATCACAGACATTAAAGGACTTTATTGGCCCACTATGAATCAGACTTAACCTTTTACTGCAGTGGGCTAAATCAGGGTCACACCGAGTGATTCTTGTTAGTCTTTAAGAAATCTACTTTGAAACAAAAGTATACACCTCACACACATGGTTATGGGCTTAATAAAAAGAAGACACCTGTACCATGTCAGAAATAGAGTTGAAATGTATTACATTTTGAGTTTGGTTCCCAATATTACACTTTATATACAACACAGTAGACTGAAATATAACAAAACTGTTTGACATAGAAACACTGATTTTTTTTTGTATTTTTTAATAATCGTAATTAATTATGAAATTATGAAAAATATAAATAACATTCCACCCATGAGGCCAAAGAGGGCACTTTTGGTCGTGACTGCAGGAAAGGGCTACATACGTTCATTCAATTTAGGAGACACTATGGAAGGCAATGCCAAAACTATGCTCTCTTCCTCTTCCTCTCTCTTCCTCTCCCTCTCTCTTCCTCTCCCTCTCTCTTCCTCTTCCTCTCTCTTCCTCTCCCTCTCTCTTCCTCTCCCTCTCTCTTCCCCTTTCCTCTCTCCTCCATCATACTTTCATCTCTCTCCCTCACTCTGTTTAGGCTAGCTACTACATGATCCTCTAATCATGAGGTTGTTCCAACCCAGCCTATGAGTTAAAGTTTACAACGTAGGTGCACAGGTCGAGAGAAATGTAATGAAGTTGACAGACAAAATGATAACTTTTTTGTTTCACTATTTTTATTTTTATGAAATTCACTGAGGTGGATGGTCTTCCCCTTACTCCTCTGAGGAGCCTCCACTAATTCAGCATGAGGGAATTGTAGCAGATGGCTTACTGAGAGGCCAGTTTAATCTAACTGAATAAAGGAGAGAGAGAGAGTAAAGAATGAGATGGCATTGAGAAACAGAATGAGTTAAACCCTCAATGTCAGGCGCCCAGAGAAATCCACACCTCCCCCACACAGAGAAATCCACACCTCCCCCACACAGAGAAATCCACACCTCCCCCACACAGAGAAATCCACACCTCCCCCACACAGAGAAATCCACACCTCCCCCACACAGAGAAATCCATACCTACCCCACACAGAGAAATCCATACCTCCCCCACACAGAGAAATCCACACCTCCCCCACACAGAGAAATCCATACCTCCCCCACACAGAGAAATCCATACCTCCCCCACACAGATAAATCCACACCTCCCCCACACAGAGAAATCCATACCTCCCCCACACAGATAAATCCACACCTCCCCCACACAGAGAAATCCACACCTCCCCCACACAGAGAAATCCATACCTCCCCCACACAGAGAAATCCACACAGAGAAATCCACACCTCCCCCACACAGAGAAATCCACACCTCCCCCACACAGAGAAATCCACACCTCCCCCACACAGAGAAATCCACACCTCCCCCACAGAGAGACAAACACCCCCCCCCTACCCAGGCCCTGGCTGTGTATTATCCAGATTAATTGTTTCACTCATTTAACCCTCCTTCATAGACGCATCAATAAACTGCCTCTGCTTGTGCTAGGGTGCTGAGATGATATCAGATGAGGGCTGGAAACAGGGTGCAGGGACACGGAAGCAAAGGTCACGACCTGAGGATCACATCCAGGTCAAACAGAGGGTCTGACCTCCCTCAGCTCCCTGGGGACAGACAGTCTGGGGACAGACAGCCTGGGATCAGACAGCCTGCGATCAGACAGTCTGGGATCAGACAGTTTGGGATCAGACAGCCTGCGATCAGACAGTCTGGGATCAGACAGCCTGCGATCAGACAGTCTGGGATCAGACAGCCTGGGATCAGACAGTTTGGGATCAGACAGCCTGCGATCAGACAGTCTGGGACCAGACAGCCTGGGGACATCTCACTACGCTATATACCATACCTCATTTGTGGACATTACAGCATTATTGGAGGAATTTTGGCTGGGATTCAATCCAATCGCGCTTTGTCCGCAATGTACGTTTGAAAGACAATGTTCCCACATTCACCATAAACACTGCAAATAAATTACCTTTATTTGTCCAAATTCGCGTTCGTACTGAATCCTGGCCTTGATTTCACACATGGCAATCAGAATAAACAACCCTTCATTTCACTGTTCTCATTGCTTGATTCCAGCTATTGATTGATTCCAGCTATTGATTGATTCCAGCTATTGATTGATTCCAGCTATTGATTGTCTCCACAATATCTTGTTGCTATGTACAGTCAGAGGCATAGCGAATTCCAAGTCCAAAAACCATCTACAACATAAGGTATGTATGTCACATACATGAACATACTACACATAACTCACATGTATCATGTCTAAAATCTGAGTGCTCTTATGTAAACAGAATGTATTGGAGGTGTTTTGTGTTGTGAGATGTGAGATGTGGCTTATGTCGTAAATTGTGTCGGCGAGATGTGCAGTAGCATGGGTTTGGGTCTGTGTGTGCGTGTGTGTGTGTGTGTGTGTGTGTGTGTGCGTGCGTGCGTGTGCGTGCGTGCGTGTACGTGCGTGCGTGTGTGTGTGTCATATCTGCTTTGGGCACGAGGCATCAGGCTGGGTCTGCTGCAGCAATCCGTTTAATCTGATCTGGTTTCCATTTAGATTCTTCAATATAAGATGATCAGACATTTTGGGGAGCTGTGAGCAGAATTATCTGTTTCTGGATTAAATCATGGCTACCACCACCGACTGGCACATTTTTTACAAAAACGACATCGTAAATGAAACTGAGAGAGTTTTATGGAGGTAGGAGCCCACTGTGCCTTGCGAAAGTATTCACCACCCTTGGCGTTTTTCTTATTTTGTTGCCTTACAACCTGGAATTAAAATGGATGTTTTGGGGGGTTTGTATCATTTGATTTACATAACATGCCTACCACTTTGAAGATGCAAAATCTTTTTTTGTGTGAAACAAACAAGAAATAAGACAAAAAAACAGAAAACTTGAGTGTGTACAACTATTCCCCCCCCCCCCCCCCCCAAAGTCAAAACTTTGTAGAGCCACCTTTTGCAGCAATTACAGCTGCAAGTTCTTTGGGGTATGTCTCTATAAGCTTGGCACATCTAGCCACTGGGATTTTCTGCCCATTCCTCAAGGCAAAACTGCTTCAGCTCCTTCAAGTTGGATGGGTTCCGCTGGTGTACAGCAATCTTTAAGTCATACCACAGATTCTCAATTGGATTGAGGTCTGGGCTTTGACTAGGCCATTCCAAGACATTTAAATGTTTCCCCTTAAACCACTCATGTGTTGCTTTAGCAGTATGCTTAGGGTCATTGTCCTGCTGGAAGGTGAACCTCCGTCCCAGTCTCAAATCTCTGGAAGACTGAAACAGGTTTCCCTCAAGAATTTCCCTGTATTTAGCGCTATCCTTCAAATCTGACCAGTTTCCCAGTCCCTGCCGATGAAAACATCCCCACAGCATGATGCTGCCACCACCACCATGGTGTTCTCGGGGTGATGAGAGGTGTTGGGTTTGCGCCAGACATAGCGTTTTCCTTGATGGCCAAAAAGCTCAATTTTAGTCTCATCTGACCAGAGTACCTTCTTCCATTTGTTTGGGGAGTCTCCCACATGCCTATTGGCGAACACTAAACGTGTTAGCTTATTTTTTTCTTCAAGCAATGGCTTTTTTTCTGGCCACTCTTCCGTAAAGCCCAGCTCTGTGAGGTGTACGGCTTAAAGTGGTCCTATGGACAGATACTCCAATCTCCGCTGTGGAGCTTTGCAAACGCTATGTCTCTCTGATTAATGCCCTCCTTGCCTGGTCCGTGAGTTTTGATGGGCGGCCCACTCTAGGCAGGTTTGTTGTGGTTTCTTTCTTTCTTTCTTTCTTTCTTTCTTTCTTTCTTTCTTTCTTTCTTTCTTTCTTTCTTTCTTTCTTTCTTTCTTTCTTTCTTTCTTTCTTTCTCTCTCTCTCTCTCTCTCTCTCTCTCTCTCTCTCTCTCTCTCTCTCTCTCTCTCTGTCTCTCTCTCTCTCTCTCTCTGTCTCTCTCTCTCTCTCTCTCTCTCTCTCTTTCTCTCTCTCTCTCTTTATCTCTCTCTCTCTCTTTATCTCTCTCTCTTTATCTCTCTCTCTCTCTCTCTCTGTATCTCTCTCTCTCTCTCTCTCTCTCTCTCTCTCTGTTTCTCTCTCTCTTTATCTCTCTCTCTCTTTATCTCTCTCTCTCTGTTTCTCTCTCTCTCCCTCTCTCTCTCTCTGTTTCTCTCTCTCTTTATCTCTCTCTCTCTTTTTCTCTCTCTCTCTCTCTCTGTTTCTCTCTCTCTCCCTCTCTCTCTCTCTGTTTCTCCCTCTCTCTCTCTATCACTCCCTCTCTTTCTCTTGCTTGCTTTCCTTCTCCTGCTCTCTTTCTTCCCCATCTTTTTCCTTTACGCTATCTCTGTCCCCCCACCCACACACTCTCTCACACACACACACACACACACACAGAGACGCATAACGACATGACTAATTCCCCTCCCCTCCATCCGATCAGTGATTATTATGGTCTGTGAAGCAGATGAGTCAGTCTCCTATGATGTAACCATGGTAATCACTGTGTCTGTCCCAGACTCAGACCCCATATTTTCAGTGTCCATCAGCTAAAATAAGCCTTTTAAAGACTGGAAACACACGCAGACACACACACACACACACACACAAACACACAAACACACACACACACACACACACACACACAGACAAACACACACACAGGCCGCACACACAAAACCTTGCCAATGCAAGAGTAAAAGTTGTTGAGCGTTTAACGATGGCTATGTTCATGGCTTCATTATATCGGTCGATAGCTGAGTGCATCAGACATTTCTGTTTTAATATTTGACAGTGTGTGTGTGTGGGGGGGTTTAGTTACTGAGCACAGCAGAGTGTTGTCACAGTGTTGTCATTAGCATTAAACACTGGTGGCCAGGCCAGACTGAGCTCTGAGATGTTGAGACATGCTTCTTCTCACTTACAGTGAGGGAAAAAAGTATTTGATCCCCTGCTGATTTTGTACGTTTGCCCACTGACAAAGAAATGATCAGTTTATAATTTTAATGGTAGGTTTATTTGAACAGTGAGAGACAGAATAACAACAAAAATATCCCGAAAAACACATATCAAAAATATTATAAATGTATTTGCATTTTAATGAGGGAAATAAGTATTTGACACCCTCTCAATCAGAAAGATTTCTGGCTCCCAGGTGTCTTTTATACAGGTAACGAGCTGAGATTAGGAGCACACTCTTAAAGGGAGTGCTCCTAATCTCAGCTTGTTACCTGTATAAAAGACACCTGTCCACAGAAGCAATCAATCAATCAGATTACAAACTCTCCACCATGGCCAAGTCCAAAGAGCTCTCCAAGGATGTCAGGGACAAGATTGTAGACCTACACAAGGCTGGAATGGGCTACAAGACCATCGCCAAGCAGCTTGGTGAGAAGGTGACAACAGTTGGTGCGATTATTCGCAAATGGAAGAAACACAAAATAACTGTCAATCTCCCTCGGCCTGGGGCTCCATGCAAGATCTCACCTCGTGGAGTTGCAATGATCATGAGAACGGTGAGGAATCAGCCCAGAACTACACGGGAGGATCTTGTCAATGATCTCAAGGCAGCTGGGACCATAGTCACCAAGAAAACAATTGGTAACACACTACGCCGTGAAGGACTGAAATCCTGCAGCGCCCACAAGGTCCCCCTGCTCAAGAAAGCACATATACAGGCCAGTCTGAAGTTTGCCAATGAACATCTGAATGATTCAGAGGAGAACTGGGTGAAAGTGTTGTGGTCAGATGAGACCAAAATCGAGCTCTTTGGCATCAACTCAACTCGCCGTGTTTGGAGGAGGAGGAATGCTGCCTATGACCCCAAGAACACCATCCCCACCGTCAAACATGGAGGTGGAAACATTATGCTTTGGGGGTGTTTTTCTGCTAAGGGGACAGGACAACTTCACCGCATCAAAGGGACGATGGACGGGGCCATGTACCGTCAAATCTTGGGTGAGAACCTCCTTCCCTCAGCCAGGGCATTGAAAATGGGTCGTGGATGGGTATTCCAGCATGACAATGACACAAAACACACGGCCAAGGCAACAATGGAGTGGCTCAAGAAGAAGCACATTAAGGTCCTGGAGTGGCCTAGCCAGTCTCCAGACCTTAATCCCATAGAAAATCTGTGGAGGGAGCTGAAGGTTTGAGTTGCCAAATGTCAGCCTCGAAACCTTAATGACTTGGAGAAGATCTGCAAAGAGGAGTGGGACAAAATCCCTCCTGAGATGTGTGCAAACCTGGTGGCCAACTACAAGAAACGTCTGACCTCTGTGATTATCAACAAGGGTTTTGCCACCAAGTACTAAGTCATGTTTTGCAGAGGGGTCAAATACTTATTTCCCTCATTAAAATGCTAATCAATTTATAACATTTTTTACATGCGTTTTTCTGGATTTTTTTGTTGTTATTCTGTCTCTCACTGTTCAAATAAACCTACCATTAAAATGATAGACTGATCATGTCTTTGTCAGTGGGCAAACGTACAAAATCAGCAGGGGATCAAATACTTTTTTCCCTCACTGTATGTGTGTGTGCACGTGCGTGTAGATGAGGCCTAAAGCTTGTGCATACATTTGTCACTAAGTGGTTGAGAATAGGAGGGATGGGGACTCAAACCGTGGGTTAGTCTTTCCTGTGTGATTCAGTTTAGAAGACAAAGACCCAATTAGGTTGGGAGATGTGTCAATGACTCCTCACTGTCTCAGAGGGGAGAGAGATTGTAATAGTTTTTTGTTTTGTGTCTTCTCACTTTTCCCCATGCCAATAAAGCCCCTTTGAATTGATTTGAGAGAGAGAGGGAGAGCCAGAGGGCGAGAGAGAGGGGGCAAGAGAGAGAGAGGGAGAGAGCGAGAGAGAGAGAGAGAGAGAGAGGGTGGGAGCACTTTTGTTTATTATCTATTTCACTTGCTTTGGCAATGTAAACATATGTTTCCCATGCCAATAAAGCCCCTTGAATTGAAATGAGAGAGAGACATCTATGTAGGAAGTACTAAATAATATACAATCATATCTTAATTTATCCCTATCCTATTTAAAGCCAATTAGGCATTAGTAATAAACACTACAAAATTATTTAAAATGTTCATTGGAGGAAACACAGTCTCTCACCCCTCTTATCTATTCTTTACACCTTTAAAAAACATAAACAATTATATTGATGTTTTCTCATTATCCAATAAAACACTGATCTTTCACTGATGAAAGACTAACAGATTTCAAAAGTCAGCCACACCAGAGTTGCTGAAGTGAAGAACAGTGATATTTGCGTTGTCTTCACAGCTGAAAACCAATTGAATGTAATTTGCCTTAACAAGGAAAACCCCAAAGTCATTACCGATATTTGCAAAATTTTTCCAATTCGCTTTCCAATTAGCTCCTCTCCTCCAGAGATGAAGATGCGAAGCAAGAGGATTTACTTCGCCCAAAATCTGCCCACGAGAGAAGCTCTTTGTATGTAGGTCTATGAGAGAGTGTCGAGTTACGTTAGGGTAATTTGATCAAATAGAAGTTTCGTAATGTTTAGGCTGTTACAAATGTACTGATATAAGTGGATTCACGTGGCATTCCGGCAACTTTGAGAAAAACGAGTTAGTTGTGCCAGTTGTTCACACGCGTATTGCCCTCTCATTGGCTACAATGGTCCCACCTGACCTCATTTGCCTTCACTCATTGAGGATATGTGTTTACATTGTTAGAGGGGTCACTCGGCTATCTTGCCAATATAATAGATAATTTTTGTCTTCTCTCAAACAGACCCAGCGAGTCACGTGAGAAGCTGCAGTGGGTCATATGACCGAAGGGGAAGTTCACTCTGATTGCACAAGAGTACAGAGTACACTACACTACACAAGCCTGTCTCGCAGGTGCATCAAAGTACGGGGAAATATAGCCTTACTTTCTTTTTCTACTTGGGACTATATGTAGGCTATTGCTCGTGGTCACTCGCAGACTCAAATCTCTGCGTAGTTCTGTAAACAGGAGCGTGGTGTGACGCGATGAAGGTGAGCGGTGTGTTGCTGTGTGTGTTGCTGCTCTGGGCGGAGGGCTCCCGGGCTGATACCCCGGCCAACTGCACCTATGAAGATCTGTTGGGCTCCTGGGTGTTCCAGGTATCGACGGGAGGGAAAGACAAAGGCATCAACTGCTCTCTGATGGGTAAGAGATGGAAATACGGAATAACCTCAAGTTTTAAGCAATTAAGTTGGCTATAACTTTTTTTATTGGTTCGATTGTTAACTTGACCCGGTAGGTTACTCGTGTATTTGTTTGTAGCCTATTGATTGTGCTTTCGTTACATTGTTTGATACAATTTTCACCTCTGCCCAATGTTACAATGTCTATCCCATGTTACTTTGTAATACGGAAGAACCCCGAAGTTTAATTGAGGTAATTACCTAAAATGTCTCTGCTGTTTGTATGTTGTGTTTAAAAAAAAGACACCGTTGATAAGTCGATAACTGTGCACCTGGAGAAGCTGTCTGTGGCGGTGGATGATCTGGGAAACACGGGCTTCTTCACCCTCATCTACAATCAGGGCTTCGAGGTGGTCCTCAACGACTACAAGTGGTTTGGCTTCTTCAAGGCAGGTTTAAGCTCTCACTTATGCTTATTCAAGTGTTTCATTCAGGGTTACAGTTTAGTCTATAATGGTAACATACTACGATATCTGCCAAGAGGTCTGGAACCTTTTTGGCAGACATGGAATTACATTGTCATACATTTTATCTCCTGCCTGTAGGCTACAGAAAAGGCCACATGCTCATATCCCATATCTGCTACAGGATTTTTGTTTTTGATTATTTTTTTGACTGAATATTGATGGAACGCTGCAGAGATTCTTCTCTCCAACAGCACCCTGGAGAGGCACGCTGGGAATGGACAAGCAAAATATTTTGTGGGCACTGCTTATCAAAGGGTGGCATCAGCGCTCACCTAAAAACCCATATGCTGCTGGTTGAGAGAGTGTCGTTGTTTTGGGGCAGAATTGTGAGGTTTTATGTGTTACAGGTCAGTTTAGTGCAGTAAATGCCGTCAATCTGCCACCATAGGTGGCTGCCTAATGAGCGGGCCTGCCGTGGTGGAAGTCAGCTGCCTAATGAGCGGGCCTGGAAGTGGAAGTCACTTATCCTGTAGCCTTGCACATTAAGTTTCAGGCTCGTCAGACACATGGCTCGTAACCTTTCCTGTAATTGCAGAGTTGGTGGTTCAAGCTTTAATCTGACTTTTACCTCTCAATTGCTACATTATTGATACATTCAGGCTTGTGATTCGAAGTTACTTTCAGGGCTGTGTTGCAACTTTTCTCCATTCAGGGTTATCTTTCGTTTTGCTTTCAGTCTTTTTTTTAAATGTATGACTGCCTTGTGACTGTATCAGGGGAAATGTTCAGTGTTGTCACGCCTACATGGTAGAGGTGACTTGCAGACGTCAGTTCTACTTCCTTTTTGAAACTGTCTGGACTTGTCTCAGCACACAGTGACACACACACACCACATGCTTCACTGGAAAAGCCCATTGTTAGATACTCATTGCTGTTCATAAAGCCACAAATGGTCTGCTAACTCTCATATTGTAAGCCTTTATCAGGGTAATGGCCACAACCTATTTGCATAAAACATCACTGACTTGTTGCACTTCTGCTTTTCAAAGATAAGAGTGATTTTTAATCTACAACTCAGGCCATGAAGATTCAATATGTGATTGTCATCGGTCTCCACACAGGGACGCCTCGTGCACACAGACTGACTTCCTCCTCTCTGTTCCAGTACTCTGAGCAGGGCTCTGAGGTGACCAGCTACTGTGACCAGACTCTGCCAGGCTGGGTCCACGATGCTCTGGGGAACAACTGGGCCTGCTTCACTGCCAAGAGGGTCATCCCAGTACCCCCTCGCTCCGTACACACACACCGCTACTCCCACAAGGACCTCCTGTGAGTAGCCTCAGGGGTTTAGAGCGGTTTTGATAATAATAATAATAATAATAATAATAATAATAATGCTCCCCAATAATCACCTCTACGTTTTCACATTAAAGTTCGATAGTTGGCTAGAAGGCTATTTTTCATCCATGGTCCCATTTTACTGTGAGTTTTGCTCATATAGAAAAACAAGCAGTCTGCTTAGCCTTGACTCTATCTTTTACATTGGCTGTCAGTCACGAGTCGTGTTCTGGTCTGACCAGTGCTCTTGGCTGCAACTTTCTCTCCCTCGGGCTGCTCCTGTGGTCCTGCATTTGTGTTCATTCTGTTTTCATTCCCTCAGGCTGTGTCGGCGTTTACTCATCCCCCACTCTTCTCTCAGGCTGCTCCATAGGTCCTACAAACACAACTTGGACTTCATTGACTCCATCAACGTGGCCCAGAGCTCCTGGAGAGCCACGGCCTACAGGGAACATGAGACGTACACTCTGCAGCAGCTAATGCACAGGGCTGGGGGACCAGCCTCTCACGTCCCCAGGTACAGTCACTCACTTGTGAAACTATGACGTATTGAAACATTGAATTCAATAATAATGAAACTCATTTTGGCGGACTTCACACACTCACTTACAGCCCCAAGGAAGAAGCAGGAGAAAATGAGTCCGATTCAGCTGAGAGATTTGACTTCTGAAAGAAAAGGGAGAGACTCAGGGGTGCAACTTTGGTTTTAGAAGTGGGGGTGGGACATAATTTATCCAGTCAGGTAAACACTCCAAGCAGCCTACCCGAACGCCCGGAGGCTTCCGCATGGTCCTAAAGTACACCTTTCCCTTTAAAAAAAAATACAAAATCATATTCCAATGATAAAACTTGGGGGGACAAAAATGCAATTTCAGAATGTGTGGGGGGGGGCGCGGGGGCGCATGTCCCCAGTGAAAGTTTCGTTCCTGGAGAGCATAATCATGTCAAGTGAGTCCAAGGCCGAGTCCGAGGGTTCTGTTCTAGGATCATAGAATACTGTCTCTCTCCCCACCTCGTCTAGACTGCTCTGGTATGACAAAGGAAGGGAATAGTCACTCTGTACAAGGTCTTAGAAATGGCAGAAGTTTCTCCCCCCCCCCCCCCCCCCCCCCAGCTGCTATATCTTTCCCCCCCCCCACACGAATTTAAAAGGAATTGGATTGGTGTCAGAAATATGGTGGGAGCTAAGTCCAGTCCATGCTGTGACACCAATCCATAGTGTGGGGGGGGGGGGGGGAGGGAGGGACTAGTGATATTCTCAGGAGACAGTGGGGAATAGGATCACATCAGTTGTGTTCAGTAGGTATGAAACAGGACTTTTTAAAACTGGGGTACTACCTAAAGGTGTTCAATAGGAACACTCATTTTGGATTAATTGCAAAAAATGAACATGGTGTGCCCTTATCGTATGTGTCTATGCTCCTCCCCAGACGTGTTGGCCCCGCCCCTGTGACAGCAACGCTAGTCAAGATGGCGGCCGGCCTCCCTGAGCGCTGGGACTGGAGAGATGTCAACGGCGTCAACTACCTCAGTCCTGTCCGCAACCAGGGTAAAACACACGCCGGGTCAAATACCTAAACTTGTCTATCGTGACTCTTGGCGGCATCTGTCTCCTCTCCCAACCCCTGTGTATAATGTTCAGCCTGTCTGCAGTGGCTGAGAGGCCTTTGGAGTGTTCTCTACAGAGCAGTACCATCAGCTCTCCTGTTCTCTTCTAGTAGAGGACTGTTAAACCAAAGGCCACATAGTCCCTCTGGATTATAGCCTAGCCAATGTTCACGTCTCAACCCCGCAGACACAGCGTGTGGTTGGATAGCTGGCTGAGAGGGCCACGGCAGGGATGTAGGAGCTCTGTTGAAGAGGGTTTTTAACACGGGGCTACTGCAGTTTGAGGAAGTGGGGCCTTCTGCCCTGCCTAAAAGGCTCTGCATAGTCAATCCGTCACCGGCAGTGGCAGTACAGCATCTACTGCGGAGCACAGCTATTGTGTAATAAGTTGTCAAGGAAGTGAGTTTGTTTATACAGGATGTACCGCCCCCACCTCCCGTAAACCAATCATGTCAATGCGGAGCTATAAGGATCCCTCCGCATTGTTACAAAATTTGAGGCGTGATGCGGTACGGAGCTTGATTTGGCTTCCGGAGGCTCCACAATCGCGTCACACCCTCCATACGAAGCCTCCGACCACATTTTCGGCTCAAACATAAATAGGCTTTTAGGGTTCATTCCCACAGAACTATGGTTGCTGCTGGTGGCTAAAATAGTTGCAGGTTAAAGGTGATCCACTGACTGCTTGACCGGCTGTCTGGTTCTTACAGTGGTGACTGATATTGCAGTGAGGTTTTTGATTGGTTGTGACAGTGCAGGGTTTGACTGGTACTCTGTTGTCTCCAGCTTCGTGTGGTAGCTGCTATTCCTTTGCCTCAATGGGAATGTTGGAAGCTCGCATCCGGATCCAAACCAACAACACAGAGACTCCCATCTTCAGTCCACAGCAGGTCGTCTCCTGCTCTCAGTACTCCCAAGGTAACGCGCACACTGCATAATTGTACCTCAATGACGTGTGCGTATTTCTCCCATATCTCTAACCCCCTTTACTTCCCCTCTCCTCCCTCTCAGGTTGTGATGGTGGTTTCCCCTACCTCATTGGGAAGTACATCCAGGACTTTGGGATTGTGGAAGAGTCGTGTTATCCGTATGTTGGGACGGATTCCCCGTGTGACATTCCCGATGGCTGTCTCCGCCACTACGCCTCAGACTACAGCTACGTGGGAGGGTTCTACGGAGGATGCAGCGAGTCTGCCATGATGCTGGAACTGGTCAAGAACGGACCCATGGGGGTGGCCTTCGAGGTGGGACACACACACACGTTGTTTGGTTTGTGCATTGGCTAGCTCAATAAGAGTAATGGCCAGTATTAGTTTGCTAAGTCAAAATGGTAAAGGTGTATTCCTCACACTGTGTTCTTGTCCAGGTGTACCCTGACTTCATGCACTATAAGGAGGGCATCTACCACCACACGGGTCTCCATGACCCCATCAACCCGTTTGAGCTGACCAACCACGCGGTGCTGCTGGTGGGCTACGGACAATGTCACATGACTGGTCAGAAGTTCTGGGTGGTGAAGAACAGCTGGGGGAAGGCGTGGGGCGAGGGGGGCTTCTTCAGGATCAGACGGGGGTCCGACGAGTGTGCTATTGAGAGCATCGCCGTGGCAGCCAAGCCCATCCCCAAACTGTAGAGGGTCAACCTTTAGGAGTTTTCCCAATTGGAACCTAGCCTGATACTCTGGCCTGAAGTCTACAATGGTTTATACATGTAATTATTTTGTAGCTGAAAAGTTTGAAATGGCTGGAACATTGTTGATGACAGAAATAATAGATAACTGTGCAAACGTTTTCACCTTGCTCGCTAGACTGTCTGATCCTTGCCATGCCAGTCAGATGAATTTTTGGGAATGATGCCTAAAGGGAACCTGCTTTAATCCCCAATGTAACTGGGATTTGTAGTTTTTAATCAGTGTTTTGTAGTTAGTCTGGTGATTGATAGGAGGGCAGAGGACCTCTGCTCTCTAGCTGTAATCTCATGGAAGCACGGGGGAGACTGTCTTCAATGTCCTGTGATCTCATATCCTCTGTCGCTAGTCCTCTCAGCTCTGTACTGTCCTCTCATATCTGCCTCAAGCTGTAAATTGGAGTCTACTGGGAATGTTCAAAAGGGACTGCTGTCTCATTTGTGTAGAAAGGGATAGTATGATTTAATGTTGGTGCCCCCCCCCCCCTCCAGAAGCGGTTGCCTTTCATTAGAAATGTCCTATAGGTTTCCAATAAGATCACATCATGCACAGATTTGCACTGGTTTTGTGTGCTTTTTACAATTTGAAAGAAAATAAATAAAGTTGCTTTTTAGAAATATTTTCAGTGGTGTTGGCTTTTTTTACACTGACATATGGATACATCTTCAGCTAAATGCGCGTAACTTCTATATTCTTGATGGAACATTGCAGGTCTTGCAAATAATTTTTCAGGAGTAAAGCAACTTTTAGATAACAATTAGTTATTTGGAGGGGGCAAATTTGAGGAGAGGCTTCAGATGG
This sequence comes from Coregonus lavaretus, assembly GCF_964263955.1. Lineage (NCBI taxonomy): Eukaryota > Metazoa > Chordata > Actinopteri > Salmoniformes > Salmonidae > Coregonus > Coregonus lavaretus. The sequence goes on from NW_028157783.1 coordinate 24,723, forward strand.
GGTCAGTCCAGCCGCGCGCTCTCACGTCTGAGCCCCGCGAGTCACAAGGTCCCGCTGTTACCCTTTTCTGCCCCACTTCTCTGGGCGTTCCTTTCGGATCGCTGGAGCACACCGCTCCACATTCTCTTCTCGCTCTCCCCTTAACCTCTTCTCCCTCTCTCCAGTCATCACGGCGTGTTAATGTTCTACGGTAGCGCTCCGCGGTCGCCATGCAGAACAACCACAAGGAGCACCTCTATAAGATCCTGGTAGTAGGGGACCTGGGGGTGGGGAAGACTAGCATCATCAAGCGCTATGTCCACCAGAACTTCAGCCCCAACTACCGGGCCACGATAGGAGTGGACTTCGCCCTGAAGGTCATTAACTGGGACCAAGAGACGGTTCGGCTGCAGCTGTGGGACATAGCAGGTAGGAGAAGCATTACGCGTGACTCTGATGAAATGGGGACACAGGCAGGCCCGTTTTGGTATTATGCTATTTGGCCACACTTGGATAAATTACGTTTAAGGGTTTTGATGGATTGTCAAAGTGCGAGTCAATGACGTTCCAGCGGAGGGAACTGTAGTGGTCTCTGGTCGGTGGTTCCATTCACTACAGATATTGGGTTGTTCTGGGGAGTGGTCATTGGAGAAAGTGTATCAAAAGGATTGGACTTAATTGTATACTGACGGCAACATATAATACAAAATAAGTGTTATGAGGAGTTATCAGATGTTTCGTAATAGGACACAACGGTCCTGTTCGTGTGTAAACGTTGGGAACCGATGGCAGTTAAGGCATACACGCATACGGTGTTCCTCGAATCTCACGTGAGTGTCGGTTATTGGAGAAATTCCTCTGACGCACCTGCGGCCTTCTGCTCGCGCTCTCCCTCTCTAGTCCCATACGCTCTGGCCGGTACAGCCCGTGCGCAGACTCATGTGTCTCGCACTCATGTGAGGGAGATTTGGTGCTCAGAATAGGCTTATTGTGAATGAGAGCCGACAGGCTTCTTCCGGGATCGAGAATGCCCTGTCCACCTTCTGCCCTGCAGCCTATTGTATTCAGAATAGATTCATGCGTTGTGTCATTGAGCTCAATTTAGAGGGATATTATGAACTATGTTTTCTCATGTCCTTAATTTAAATTATTGTGTTCCTCATGAGATATTACAACGTCCCAGTTAAGTGTGGCCTCTGCTAAGAGGTCTCAACCTTTATTGCACAGGGGTTTTGACTGTTTCCTGTCACTAGGTGATCAGAAGCTTTCAAAGCTTTGGAGTGAAGCAGGTCTAGCAGCTTTCTGTGCAGCAACAAAACAGCTAAACTAGTACGGTTGAGTCGGGAGAACTAATGTATGTTGAAGTGCTCAACTTAAGTAGAGCACCATATCAAAATAGGAGTTGTGTCATGATGTGGATGGTTGCTCAGCTTTGCTGATACTGTCAGCTGGTAGTCAGCTGGTGTTAACTCAGACTGGAGTTCCTGCCTCATGCACTGGTAGAATGTCACACCTAGGCCCGATCCCAAATGTACCTCTATTCTAGACCTCTAAAGTTTTGAGGGCGCGTGCAATTGGCATGCTGACTGCAGGAATGTCCACCAGAGCGGTTGCCAAATAATTGAATGTTAATTTCTCTACCATAAACCGCCTCCGAAGTCGTTTTAGAGAATTTTGGCAGTACATCCAACAGGCCTCACAACCGCAGACCACATGTAACTTCGCCAGCCCATGACCTCCACATCTGGCTTCTTCACCTGCGGGATCGTCAGAGGGTGGCGGGAGGGGTGCGGAGGAGTATTTCTATCTGTAATAAAGCTCTTTTGTGGGGAAAAACTCATTCTGATTCGCTGGGCCTGGCTCCCCAGTGGGTGGGCCTATGCCCCCTCCCAGGCCCACCCATGGCCACGCCCCTGCCCAGTCGTGAAATCCATAGATTAGGGCCTAATGAATTTATTTCAATTGACTGATTTCCTTATATGAACTGTAACTCAGCAAAATCTTTGAAATTGTTGCATTTATATTCTTGTTCAGTATATAAATCATTTCAAATTCCTTATATTAAGCAAACCAGACGTCACGATTTTCTTGTTTTATAAATTTACGGATAGCCAGGGGCACACTCCAACACACATAATTTACAAACAAATAATTTGTTCAGAGGCAGTAGGGATGACCAGGGATGTTCTCTTGATAAGTGTGCGAATTGGACCATTTTCCTGTCCTGCTAAGCATTCAAAATGTAACAAGTACTTTTGTGTGTCAGGACAAATGTATAGAGTAAAAAGTACATTATTTTCTTTAGGAATGTAGTGAAGTAAAAGTTGTCAAAACGATAAAAAGAAAAGTAAAGTACAGATACCCCCAAAAATGACTTAAGTAGTACTTTAAAGTATTTTTACTTAAGTACTTTACACCACTGGGTCTAGGGGTCCATTGGGATTGAGCCCTATCAAAGACAATGGCTGTGTCCAGTAACGTCTGAACACACTGTTAAACAGCTTTGATAATGACCATTGAAGTCAATGATAATGTCTGAGAAACATATGTTTATATTTCCAAAGCAAGTGAAATGGATAAACAAAGGTGAAATTAACAGTAAACATTACACTCAGACAAGTTCCAAAATAATAGAGACATTTCAAATGTCATTATGTCTATATACAGTGTTGTAATGATGTGCAAATAGTTAAAGTACAAAAGGGGAAATAAATATGGGTTGTATTTACAATGGTGTTTGTTCTTCACTAGTTGCCCTTTTCTTGTGGCAACAGGTCACAAATCTTGCTGCTGTGATTGCACACTGGTATTTCACCCAATAGATATGGGAGTTTATTAAAATTGGATTTGTTTTCTAATTCTTTGTGGATCGCTGTAATCTGAGGGAAATATGTGTCTCTAATATGGTCATACATTTGGCAGGAGGTTAGCAAGTGCAGCACAGTTTCCACCTCATTTTGAGGGCAGTGTGCACATAGCCTGTCTTCTCTTGAGAGCCAGGTCTGCCTACGGCGGCCTTTCTCAATAGCAAGGCTATGCTCACTGAGTCTGTACATAGTCAAAGCTTTCCTTAATTTTGGGTCTGTCATCGTGATCAGGTATTCTGCCACTGTGTACTCTCTGTTTAGGGCCAAATAGCATTCTAGTTTGCGCTGTTTTTTTGTTAATTCTTTCCAATGTGTCAAGTAATTATCTTTTAGTTTTCTCATGATTTGGTTGGGTCTAATTGTGTTGCTGTCCTGGGGCTCTGTGGGGTCTGTTTGTGTTTGTGAACAGAGCCCCAGGACCAGCTTGCTTAGGGGACTCTTCTCCAGGTTCATCTCTCTGTAGGTGATGGCTTTGTTATGGAAGGTTTGGGAATTGCTTCCTTTTAGGTGGTTGTAGAATTTAACGTCTCTTTTCTGGATTTTGATCATTAGCGGGTATCGGCCTAATTCTGCTCAACATGCATTTTTTGGTGTTTTACATTGTACACAGAGAATTCTGCATGCAGAGTCTCAATTTGGTGTTTGTCCCATTTTGTGAATTTTTGGTTGGTGAGCGGACCCCAGACCTCACAACCATTAAGGGCAATGTGTTCTTTAACTGATTCAAGTATTTTTATCCAGATCCTAATTGGTATGTTGAATGTGATGTTCCTTTTGATGGCATAGAAGGCCCTTTCTTTACCTCCCCTCTCCCTCTGTCTTTATAATGATACTGTAGTTGTCTGTGTGTGAAAGAAATCCCTCATCAGTCATACTAATTTATCGTTAATGGGAGTTGTGCTGTCTTTGGAAAGACCATTACTAAATTTGATCTGTGTGTTGCTTGAGATGTACCCTGTCCGTCCACCTTGTCGTATTTTACCGGGATTGGTTAATGAATGTGACCCTCCACGGCTGTGACCACGACTGTGTAGTGGACTCTTTGCCCTGAGGCAATAGGTTGTTTACAGCCTAAAGTAACCTTCATCTCAGTGGTGTTACCAGGGCATGTGATATGGTATTAGGGTCAGGGGTGGTGTGACAACAAGACACATGTTTTATCACAAGGCTAAGGTATAGCGTTTACTCCTACTACTGCTGTCAGTACTAACTAACAGTACTGTGTGTGTTTCAGGTCAGGAGCGGTTTGGGAACATGACGCGGGTCTACTACCGTGAGGCCATGGGGGCGTTCATCGTGTTTGACGTGACGCGGCCTTCCTCCTTCGAGGCCGTCACCAAGTGGAAGGAGGACCTGGACTCTAAACTCACGCTGGCCAACGGGAAAAATGTGGCCGCAGTGCTATTGGCTAATAAGTGTGACCAGGGGCGGGACGTGCTGACCAACAATGGGATCCAGATGGAGAAGTTCTGTCAGGAGAACGGCTTTGTGGGATGGTATGAGACCTCTGCCAAGGTGAGAACACACACACACAGCTAACCTTGTGGGGACATACAATTCAGTCCCATTCAAAATCCTATTTTCCCTAACCCTAACCCGTATCCGTACCCTTACCTTAACCCAAAAACCTAACCTTAACCCTAAACCTAACCCTAGCTCCTAACCCTAATTCTAACCCTGACACTAATTCTAACCTTAACCCTAAACCCCCTAGAAATAGCATTTGACCTTGTGGGGACCAACAAAATGTCCCCAGTTGGTCAAATATTTCTTGGTTTACCATTCTTGTGGGGACTTCCGGTCCCCACAAGTATAGTTAAACACGTCCACACACACACACACACACACACACACACACACACACACACACACACACACACACACACACACACACACACACACACACACACACACAGACAGAAGTAGTTTCATGAGAACGTCTTACAACACCTCCACACACACATTATTAACACACACTCACAGGTAGGGTTGGGCGCTACCCAGATGTTTATTTTTTTTATGCACAAACCATTTTTTGCAACAGGGATCTTGATCCAGGACTGGATTGAATGTCTCTGCTGTAACCAAGAAGCTTGATCATGACATCTAGCCACTTAGCTAGCAAGTTAGCAAACCAAATGCATAGCTGAAGCCCTGAGCTGGATATAATTTAGCACGCAACCCCCACAATATATATATATATTTATTTATTAAACGGTATTGGAAATCATACCGTCGGTATTTGGAAATACCCCGGTATACGGTATAAACGGTATTCAGCCCCAGCCTACTCACAGGTGTATGGAGTCATGGCACCTTGTAGAGCTCTGGAATTTCACAAATGAACTGAAAGTGAGCACAGTCAGTTGGATCAAACACACACACAACTCTCCTGTCCCCGTTTGCCAGTGGAGCTCTACATTCTGAGAGTCAGAAGAAGGTGAAAGGTCGTTACCGTGGGTTACCAGATTTATGAGCTGCATTTTATTTCAGAAAAGTTGTCCCTTTCCGACTGCCTTTGTTCACTCCAGAAGTTAGTTCAACATATACTTTCACCTATCTAGTCGGATTGATGAATGGAAGAGGGAGAGGGTAGAAATGAGGCGGCAACTCTTTGGAATGGAATGCAGCAGATGTCCCCTCTCCCCCTTCCTGTTTGCACTGGAAATTGAACTTCATGAAGCCTTCAGTCTCTTCACTCAAATACAAGAGAGTGATGTATAGAGTGATGTATAGAGTGATGTATAGAGTGATGTATAGAGTGATGTAGAGAGTGATGTAGAGAGTGATGTAGAGTGTGATGTAGAGAGAGATGTAGTGAATGCTGTAGAGTGATGTAGAGTGTGATGTAGGGAGTGATGTAGAGTGAGATGTATAGAGTGATGTAGAGTGAGATGTAGAGGGTGATATAGAGAGTGATGTAGAGGGAGGCAGGTAGCTTAGTGGTTAAGAGCGTTGTCCCAGTAACCGAAAGGTCGCTGGTTCTAATCCCCGAGCCGACGAGGTGAAAAATCTGTCGATGTGCCCTTGAGCAAGGCACTTAACCCTAATTGCTCCTGTAAGTCGCTCTGGATAAGAGTGTCTGCTAAATTACTTTATTTTATTTATTTATATAGTGATGTAGAGTGAGATGTAGAGAGTGATGTAGAGGGTGATGTAGAGCGTGATATAGGGTGATGAGTGATATAGAGTGACGTAGAGAGTGATGTAGAGTGATGTATAGAGATGTAGAGAGTGATGTAGAGAGGGATGTAGAGAGATGTAGAGCATGATGTAGAGAGTGATGTAGAGAGTGATGTAGAGAGTGATAGAGAGTGTGATGTAGAGAGTGATGTAGAGAGATGTATAGAGAGATGTAGTGAGAGATGTAGAGAGATGTAGAGTGATGTAGAGAGTGATGCAGAGTGATGCAGAGAGTTGTGTGCAGAACATTAAGACAAGTTCTTGAGCCTTTCAGTGGTTTTAGTTGATGAGTTCTCAAGTCCATCTCCCTGAAGGTTACATAACTACATTTTTCTCTTCACATCTCAGTGGAAAGGCAAGATATGACGCAAATTACTTATTTTCTCAGAAAGAGCTTTGTGTGCTTTGAGATGTGTGTGTGTGTGGAGCTCATGCTGAAAGGGAATATTTATGTCATGTGCCTGCTATTAGATAAAGCCCCCCTCTGTTACATGAACCCATTCTGAATTAAAGTGTGTTTGTTTTTGTATGTCTGTATTGTGTTTGTATTGGCCTATTACAAGAGTCTATAAAGGTTATTAAAGAGCTCTCTCTCTCTATCTCTCTATCTCTGTCTCTCTCTTTCTCTGTTTCTCTCTCTCTGTCTCTGTTTCTCTCTCTCTTTCTCTCTGTCTCTCTCTCTCACTCTCTCTGTCTCTCTCTCTCTCTGTCTCTCTGTCTTTCTCTCTCTCTCTCTCTCTCTCTGTCTCTCTTTCTCTGTTTCTCGCTCTCTTTCTCTGTTTCTCGCTCTCTTTCTCTGTTTCTCACTCTCTCTGTCTCTCTCTCTCTCTGTCTTTCTCTGTCTCTCTGTCTTTCTCTGTCTCTCTGTCTTTCTCTGTCTCTCTGTCTTTCTCTCTCGCTCTGTCTCTCTCTCTCTCTCTTTCTCACTCTGTGTGTGTGGTAATGTAAGAGGTTATTAGAGAGGAAGTCTGCTGCAGACGACACGATGTCACATCCTGCTGAGCAAGCTGATAAAGGCCCTCATGAAGATTCAATATTCAACTAATTAATTCTGCAGCTCAGCTCACCCCATGGTCTGAGGAAGACTGTGTGTGTGGGCGAGGGTGCGTGTGTGTCTGGGTGTGTGAGAGAGTGTGCGTGTGTGTGTAGCTGACGAAGCAGCTGCTGGAGGCTTGAAATATTCTAAAATCAGACATATCCCAGTCTTAATGTTCTTCATCTCATGAACTTCTCATTAGTGATCACTGACCCTGCCCTCTCCTCACATGAACCCATCGTTCACCTCAGCCCCGAAGGCTTCATTACAGAAACCACACCACCATATTAACGTGTGGATTTATAATTTAGTCTCATTATCAAACAGTTGCGATAGGTAGGAGATGCAGATGTGTCACTGCACATCAGCTCATGAGTGAGTGTGTATGTGTTAGTGTGTGTGTTAGTGTGTATGTGTTAGTGTGTGTGAGTGCACATGCCTTTGTGTGTGTCGTTATGCATCTCTGTGTGTGTGTGTGTTTGATGAATGGATACCTATCAAGTGGTGACCTTGTGTGAGATGTATTAAGCTGATCCACGGCCCTGGACTGTCAACTTTTATTTCACAGCATCAAAACGTCACACTGGCAGTACTGAAGAGCCAAACACTCACAGCCACAAAAATATACTCACAGCCACAAAAATATACTCACAGCCACAAAAATATACTCACAGCCACAAACATACACTCACAGCAACAAAAATACACTCACAGCAACAAAAATATACTCACAGCAACAAAAATACACTCACAGCCACAAAAATACACTCACAGCCACACAAATAGACTCACAGCCACAAAAATAGACTCACAGCCACAAAAATAGACTCACAGCCACAAAAATATACTCACAGCCACATAAATATACTCACAGCCACAAAAATATATTCACAGCCACACAAATATACTCACAGCCTCAAAAATATACTCACAGCCTCAAAAATATACTCACAGCCACAACAATACACTCACAGCCACATAAATATACTCGCAGCCACAAAATATACTTGCAGACTCAGAAATATACTCACAGCCACAACAATATACTCGCAGCCACAACAATATACTCACAGCCACAACAATATACTCGCAGCCACAACAATATACTCACAGCCACAACAACATACTCACAGCCACAGAAATATACTCACAGCCACAACAATATACTCACAGCCACAAAAATACACTCACAGTCACAAAAATATACTCACAGCCACACAGAAACACAACCAACTTACTCACGCATACTGCTCTGGCACCCCAATGGTGGAACAAGCTCCCTCACGACGCCAGGACAGCGGAGTCACTCGCCACCTTCCGGAGACATTTGAAACCCCACCTCTTTAAGGAACACCTGGGATAGGATAAAGTAATCCTTCTAACCCCCCCTTACCCCCCCCCCCCCAAAAAAAAAACCCCCCAAACAATAATAATAATAATAATTGTAAAGTGGTTATCCCACTGGCTATAAGGTGAATGCACCAATTTGTAAGTCGCTCTGGATAAGAGCGTCTGCTAAATGACGTAAATGTAAATGTATGCAGTGGTCTTGGAGTTGAACAGTAATTAATCAAATTCATTTTCCCCTCTCCCCTTATACCCCTTCACTCTCTCTCTCTCTGTCTCTCTCTCTCTCTCTCTCTCTCTCTCTCTCTCTCTCTCTCCCCATCTCTCTCTCTCTCTCCCCATCTCTCTCTCTCTCTCCCCATCTCTCTCTCTCTCTCTCTCTCCCCATCTCTCTCTCTCTCTCTCTCTCCCCATCTCTCTCTCTCTCCCCATCTCTCTCTCTCTCTCTTCTCTCTCTCTCTCTCTCTCTCTCTCTCTCTCTCTCTCTCTCTCTCTCTCTCTCTCTCTCTCTCTCTCTCTCTCTCTCTAGGAGAATATTAATATAGACGAAGCAGCTAACTGTCTGGTGAAGCACATCATCGCCAACGAGAACGATATCCTCCAATCAGAAGTCCCTGACACCATCTCCCCCCAATTAAACTCTGGCAGGGGCGGGACCTGCTCCTCCTGTTTCAGATCATAGAACATCTCCACCACCATCACTTCATAGAACATCTCCACCACCATCACTTCATAGAACATCTCCACCACCATCACTTCATACAACATCTCCATCACCATCACTACACACACCTCCACCAGGACCAGGGCTCAGATTCACAAAACAGTTTTTACGCAAAAACTTAAGAAGCCTTTTAAGAAAAAAAAAAGTTCATAAGATAATTTGTAAGGGCAATTCCTCAACAATATCTTAAGATATAATGATTTTCTCACGAACTTCTCAAATATCTTCTTACAAATCTTCTTAAGATGTTTGTTGCTAAGCAACTTTGCTTAACTTTCTTCTTAAGTCTATAGTTAAGGAGTAAATGGCAGTTAAGAATACCTTTTTTTCTAAAGAAGGTTTTGTGAATCTAGGCCCAGGACCTCTACCACCATCACTACACACACCTCCACCAGGACCTCCACCACCATCACTACACACACCTCCACCAGGACCTCCACCACCATCACTACACACACCTCCACCAGGACCAGGACCTCCACCACCATCACTACACACACCTCCACCAGGACCTCCACCACCATCACTACACACACCTCCACCAGGACCTCCACCACCATCACTACACACACCTCCACCAGGACCTCCACCAGGACCAGGACCTCCACCACCATCACTACACACACCTCCACCAGGACCTCCACCACCATCACTACACACACCTCCACCAGGACCTCCACCACCATCACTACACACACCTCCACCAGGACCTCCACCACCACTACCATCACTACACACACCTCCACCAGGACCTCCACCTCCACCACCATCACTACACACACCTCCACCAGGACCAGGACCTCCACCTCCACCACCATCACTACACACACCTCCACCAGGACCAGGACCTCCACCACCATCACTACACACACCTCCACCAGGACCTTCACCAGGCCCAGGACCTCCACCACCATCACTACACACACCTCCACCAGGACCTCCACCTCCACCACCATCACTACACACACCTCCACCAGGACCTCCACCACCATCACTACACACACCTCCACCAGGACCAGGACCTCCACCACCACCACCATCACTACACACACCTCCACCAGGACCTCCACCTCCACCACCATCACTACACACACCTCCACCAGGACCTCCACCACCATCACTACACACACCTCCACCAGGACCTCCACCACCATCACTACACACATCTCCACCAGGACCAGGACCTCCACCACCATCACTACACACACCTCCACCAGGACCTCCACCACCATCACTACACACACCTCCACCAGGACCAGGACCTCCACCTCCACCACCATCACTACACACACCTCCACCAGGACCTCCACCACCATCACTACACACACCTCCACCAGGACCTCCACCACCATCACTACACACACCTCCACCAGGACCAGGACCTCCACCTCCACCTCCATCACTACACACACCTCCACCAGGACCTCCACCACCATCACTACACACACCTCCACCAGGACCAGGACCTCCACCACCATCACTACACACACCTCCACCAGGACCAGGACCTCCACCACCATCACTACACACACCTCCACCAGGACCAGGACCTCCACCTCCACCACTACACACACCTCCACCAGGACCTCCACCACCATCACTACACACACCTCCACCAGGACCTCCACCACCATCACTACACACACCTCCACCAGGACCAGGACCTCCACCTCCACCTCCATCACTACACACACCTCCACCAGGACCTCCACCACCATCACTACACACACCTCCACCAGGACCAGGACCTCCACCACCATCACTACACACATCTCCACCAGGACCAGGACCTCCACCACCATCACTACACACTCCTCCACCAAGACCAGGACCTCCACCACCATCACTACACACACCTCCCAGATGTTGACAGAATACAAACAACACTGTTCCATTCCACTGGCCTCCTGCATGTGTAAACTGGATGTGAGAAGTATTTTTCTATTGTTGGAAAGAATCCAGGAAGAGTGCAGGAGCTCCACCTCTCCCTCCTCTTCCAAATCAAATAAAACATAAAATAAAATGTTATTCATCATGTACACAATTTACAGCAGGTATAAAAGGTGCAGTGGAATGCTTACGTGCTAGCTCCCTCAACACTGCAGTACAATATTGATATCAATAATAATCAAAAGTCAAATGTAAAAAAATAAAGGTAATAGAACTGATATGTACACAATAGGAGGAACAGTATAGATTATAAATGTGATATGTCAGCTATGACTTTATTTACAAATATAGAGTTGATAGTGTCTTGGTCGCTCAGTTGAATAAATGTTATATAGAACAGCAACACTGACTGTGTGTGTGTGCTTGAGTGTGTGCTTGTGTGTGTGCGTGTGTGTGCTTGTGTGTATGGGTTGGATGTGTGGTGAGTCAGTGCAAGATAGTCTCTGAGGTGAAAATAGTCTCTCCTCTTGTTAGTGTGCAGTGTGTGTCACAGGAGGTTGGTGGCGCCTTAATTGGGGAGGACGGGCTTGTGGTAATGACTGGAACAGAATCCATGGAATGGTATGGAACTCATCAAACATGTGGTTTCCATGTGTTTGATGCCATTCCATTCACTCCGTTCCAACCATTATGATGAGCCGTCCTCCCCTCAGCAGCCTCCTGTGGTGTGTGCTGTGTGTGTTTGTGTAAGTGTGTTTATTTGTGCCTGTGGGTTTTTACCAGAGACAAGGTCACCCTCAAGGCGACTCAGAGCGTTGTCACCTGCTCCGTAACCATAGAGACAGAGCTAACGAAGACACACACACACTCCGCGGCACCGGGATAGCTACTTCTGTTAAACGATTCGCCCCCATATATCCGTCCTTCTTGATCTCTTTATTTCTCTCTCCCTCTATCCATCACCTCTTCCCCTGCATCTCTCTCTCTCTCTCTCTCTCTGTTGTCTCTTCTTCCCTGACTACAACTCCCACGTTTCCCACGTTTAACCAATCACATTTAGAAGGCTTTACCACAGAGTCTGTAACACAGTACAGTACTTCCCTGCCAGTCCACTCTAGTATGCACACAACGGTGGACTTCACACATTCTCTACTTAATATTGTTGTAATAATCTGTTTTTAATTCCTTATGGCACTGGTGTTATGTTAATGATACACTATATTCTCAGTGTATTACAGATGATCAAGATGTTAATGTATCCATGGACGGTTGCTGTTGCTTTTATAATGTAGAATATGTCTTGTTTTTATTCAATATGGTGTTTAAATGAACTGCAACATTTCATCATGTGACCACCTCAACATTAAGTTTTTTTTTTGTATTTATCAACTTCTAATGAATGTTGTAATGTGATCATTCTGTAATGTGTTTGAATATTAGATTAATACAGATATATCAACTGTACATACCTATGTACAGTATGTAGCCGGGTTGTAATAACAGATTTATATTAACTTTTAGAGATGATACTTTGAATAAACTATAGCTTTTCAGATGGTTGTGTCAACTTCCTGTTGTGTGTCAACTTGAAACTCACTGTGTTAGAGCTCTCTGAGTGTGTGTGTGTGCGTGCATTGTATGCGCGTGCGTGTGTGTATGTATGTGCGTGCGTGCATTTTCGTGTGTGCGTGCGCACATTTGTGTGTGTAAGCATTTTCGTGTGTGTTTGTGTGCATGCGTGCGTATGTAACGGGTCTATTAAAACAGATCGTGTTTGTTTTGGTTACAGCAACCTTTGATTGACCTTCCATGTGACAGACGGTAGTCCTCACAGTCCCTCTCATGTCTGTGTTGGGAAGAAAATATCAGTGTACCATCTCGCAGTAAACACAGAATACAAGGTAATATAATTGGGCTGTGTGTGTGTGTGACAGTGACAGAGAGAGGTAACAGGATTAAAGCAGTACGCATTGTAAACCCTGCTGTGTGAGTGGTTCAATCAGAGCTCCAAACATTCCCCAGCCCCTTGGATCACTGTTATTGGATTCAGGAAAACCGGATTCCCTCCCTGTGGCACTGAATTACGCTCACATCTCAAACAATCCCAACATTACCATTCACTACAATGCATCCCAGTCTAAATCCCAGCTCCCTGGGGCGGAGGATGTTGATTAAGGCAGCCCCCCGCACCTCTCTGATTCAGAGGGGTTGGTTAAATGCGGAAGACACATTTTAGTTGAATGCATTCAGTTGTGCAACTGACTAGGTATCCCCCCTTTCCCTCATCTCTCTCACCACACATCGGTTGCCATGACAAAGGAGATGATTGTGGACTACAGGAAAAAGAAGAGGACCGAACACGCCCCCATTCTCATCGACAGGGCTGTTATGGAGCAAGTTGAGAGCTTCAAGTTCCTTGGTGTCCACATCCCCAACAAACTAACATCGTCCAAGCACACCAAGACAGTCGTGATGAATGCACGACAAAACCTATTCCCCCTAAGGAGACTGAAAAGACTTGGCATGGGTCCTCAGATCCTCAAAAGGTTCTACAGCTGCACCATCGAGAACATCCTGACTGGTTGCATCACTGCCTGGTATGGCAACTGCTCGGTTTCCGATCACAAGGCACTACAGAGGGTAGTGCGTACGGCCCAGTACATCACTGGAGCCAAGCTTCCTGCCATCCAGGACCTCTATACCAGGCGGTGTCAGAGGAAGGCCCTAAAAATTGTAAAAGACTCCAGCCACCCTAGTCATAGACTGTTTTCTCTGCTACCGCACAGCAAGCGGTACCGGAGCACCTAGTCTAGGTCCAAGAGGCTTCTAAACAGCTTCTACCCCCAAGCCATAAGACTCCTGAACATCTAATCAAATGGCTAACCCCCCCACCCGGATTGCTTGAGGATAGAAGCTGTTCAGACTTGACGCACCGGTACCTCTTGCCATGCGGCAGCAGTGAAAATAGTCTATGGCTTCGGTGGTTGGTATCATTGACGATTTTCCGCCTGATATAGAGGTCCTGGATGGCAGGGAGCTCGGCCCCAGTGATGTCCTGGATGGCAGGGAGCTCAGCCCCAGTGATGTCCTGGGTGGCAGGGAGCTCAGCCCCAGTGATGTCCTGGATGGCAGGGAGCTCAGCCCCAGTGATGTACTGGATGGCAGGGAGCTCGGCCCCAGTGATGTCCTGGATGGCAGGGAGCTCGGCCCCAGTGATGTTCTGTCTGCCCAACCATCTGTAGCACCATGTGATCCAGGGCGGTGCTATTGCCATACCAAGCAGTGATGCAGCCAGTCAATATGCTCTCAATGCTACAGCTGTAGAACCTTTTCAGGATTTGAGGGCCCATGCCAAACTTTTTCAACCTCCTGAGGGGGAAGAGGCGCTGACACGCCTTCTTCACGACTGTGCATGTGTGTTTGGACCATTTTAAGTCTTTAGGGATTTGGACACAGAGGAACTTGAAGCAGTCTACCTGCTCCACTGCTGCCCGTCGATGTGCCCGTCCCCTGGTTCCTATAGTCCCGATCAGCTCCTTGGTCTGGCTGACGTTGAGGGAGAGGTTGTTGCTCTGGCACCACACTGCCAGGTCACTGAACTCCTCCTTGCAGGCTGACTCATCGTCGCCGGTGATCAGGCCTACCAACGTTGTGTCGTCAGCGAACTTGATAATGGTGTTGGAGTCGTGCATGGCCACACAGTCGTGGGTGAACAGGGAGTACAGGAGGGGTCTAAGCACACACCCCTGTGGGGCCCCTGTGTTAAGGGTCAGCGTAGTGGAGGTGATGTTGCCTACCCTCACCACCTGGGTTCGGCCCATCAGGAAGTCCAGGATCCAGTTGCAGAGGGAGGTGTTCAGACCCAGAGTCCTAAGCTTGGTGACGAGCTTGGAGGGGATAATGGTGTTGAACGCTGAGCTGTAGTCAATGAACAGCATTCTCACATAGGTATTCCTTATCTAGGTGGGTGAGGGCAGTGTTGAGAGCAATTGACTCTGTACCGGTACCTCATATATATAGCCTCGCTACTGTTATTTTACTGCTGCTCTTTAATTCTTTGTTATTTTTATTTCTTACTTATCTATTTTTTACTTAAGACTTATTTTTCTTAAAACTGCATTGTTGGTTAAGGGCTTGTAAGTAAGCATTTCACTGTAAGGTCTACACCTGTTGTATTTGGCGCATGTGACTAATAAAATATTATTTAATTTGATTTGATTTGATGGTATCCTAAATGAAATGAAAAAATATACAGACCACAAATTCCAATTGGCTATACTTAAACTCTTTAACATCATCCTTACTCTGGCATCTTCCCAAAAATGTGTAACCAAGGACTGATCACCCCAATCCACAAAAGTGGAGACGAATTTGACCCCAATAACTACCGTGGGATATGCGTCAACAGCAACCTTGGGAAAATCCTCTGCATTATCATTAACAGCAGACTCATACATTTCCTCAGTGAAAACAATGTACTGAGCAAATGTCAAATTGGCTTTTTACCAAATTACCGTACGACAGACCACGTATTCACCCTGCACACCCTAATTGACAAACAAACAAACCAAAACAAAGGCAAAGTCTTCTCATGCTTTGTTGGTTTCAAAAAAGCTTTTGACTCAATTTGGCATGAGGGTCTGCAATAAAAATAGATGGAAAGTGGTGTTGGGGGAAAAACATACAACATTATAAAATCCCTCTCCACAAACAACAAGTCTGCAGTTAAAATTGCAAAAAACACAAACATTTCTTTCCACAGGGCCGTGGGGTGAGACAGGGATGCAGCTTAAGCCCCACCCTCTTCAACATATATGTCAACGAATTGGCGAGGGCACGAGAACAGTCTGCAGCACCCGGCCTCACCCTACTAGAATCTGAAGTCAAATGTCTACTGTTTGCTGATGATCTGGTGCTTGCCCCAACCAAGGAGGGCCTACAGCAGCACCTAGATCTTCTGCACAGATTATGTCAGACCTGGGCCCTGACAGTAAATCTCAGTTAGACAAATATAATGATGTTCCAAAAAAGGTCCAGTTGCCAGGACCACAAATACAAATTCCGTCTAGACACCGTTGCCCTAGAGCACACAAAAAACTATACCTGCCTCGGCCTAAACATCATCGCCACAGGTAACTTCCACAAAACCGTGAACGATCTGAGAGACAAGGCAAGAAGGGCCTTCTATGCCATTAAAAGGAACATAAAATTCGACATACCAATTAGGATCTGGCTAAAAATACTTGAATCAGTTATAGAACCAGTTGCCCTTTATGGTTGTGAGGTCTGGGGTCTGCTCACCAACCAAGAATTCACAAAATGGGACAAACACCAAATTGAGACTCTGCATGCAGAATTCTGCAAAAATATCCTCTGTGTACAACGTAAAATACCAAATAATGCATGCTGAGCAGAATTAGGCCGATACCCGCTAATTATCAAAATCCAGAAAAGAGCCATTAAATTCTACAACCACCTAAAATGAAGCGATTCCCAAACCTTCCATAACAAAGCCATCACCTACAGAGAGATGAACCTGGAGAAGAGTCCCCTAAGCAATCTGCTCATGGGGCTCTGTTCACAATCACAAACAGACTCCACAGAGACCCAGGACAGCAACACAATTAGACCCAACCAAATCATAAGAAAACTAAAACATAATTACTTGACACATTGGAAAGAATTTACAAAACAACTGAGCAAACTAGAATGCTATTTGGCCCTAAACAGAGAGTACACAGTGGCAGAATACCTGACCACTGTGACTGACCCAAACTTAAGGAAATCTTTGTCTATGTACAGACTCAGTGAGCATAGCCTTTCTATTGAGAAAGGCCGCCGTAGGCAGACCTGGCTCTCAAGAGAAGACAGGCTATGTGCACACTGCCCACAAAATGAGGTGGAAACTGAGCTGCACTTCCTAACCTCCTGCCAAATGTATGACCATATTAGAGACACATATTTCCCTCAGATTACACAGATCCACAAATAATTCGAAAACATCCTATTTTGATAAACTCCCATATCTATTTGGTGAAATACCACAGTGTGCCATCACAGCAGCAATATTTGTGACCTGTTGCCACAAGAAAAGGGCAACCAGTGAAGAACAAACACCATTGTAAATACAACCTACAGTATATTTATGTTGATTTATTTTCCTTTTTGTACTTTAACTATTTGCACATCATTATAACACTGTATATAGACATAATATGACACTTGAAATGTCTTTATTATTTTTGATATTTTGTGAGTGTAATGTTTACTGTTAATTATTTTATTGTTTAATTCACTTCACTTACTTTGGCAATGTAAATATATATTTCCCATGCCAATAAAGCCCCCAGAGAGAGAGAGAGAGAGAGAGAGAGAGAGAGAGAGAGAGAGAGAGAGAGAGAGAGAGAGAGAGAGAGAGAGAGAGAGAGAGAGAGAGAGAGAGAGAGAGAGAGAGGCTGTGGTTGAGGGGGTGTATAGGGACATATATGGAAATCTTTATGTGGTGTGGAATGTTCACACACTCACACACTCTTGCGTGTGGGCTGTGAAGATCAGAAGATTCTTATCATGCTCTCTGGTTTTTGGCTCATTAACGAGCTGATAGAAACTCTTCCTTTCTCAACTCTCTCTCCTTCTCTCCCTTTCACCCTTTCCTCTGCTTTATCCATCCTTCTGAACTGCTCTCTCTGTCTGTCCCTCTTTTCACCCCCCTTCCCTAACTATCTTCCCTCTCTCTTTGTGTAACACTGACTTTATCTCAGCCCAGACCTGATCAGTCTGTCAGTAATTGGGGAGGAGAGGAGAGAGAGATTCTTCCGTTCTCTACTTTCAAGAACTTTCCCTCTACCTACTCTTTCTCCCTCTCCCCTGTGACTTCTAAAAGAAGGAGTGAGAGAGAGAGGGAGAGAGAGAGAGATATCTAAAGGAGTTATGATCACGGGGTCCTTCTGTCACTGAGAGATGTTAATCCTCTCCACGTGATCAAGCTGACTTCACCTCACACACACACAGTGGAGCGAGCCTAATGGTCGGACAACCGCTCGGTTACTGTACTAGTGTACATCATTAAGACTCAATTTACAGCAGACGTGTTTGATTCTGAGGCGAGAAGGCATACTCTAACTGTGAATAAAAGTAAAGTGGAATCAATAGCCAGGCCCAGGGGAAGGCTGTGAATGAAATAGTGCGAGCGCCCTGTAGTCTGATCGATATATGTGTGAGTAGCTACTACTATCTCAAATATAGAGCACGTTTTCAAAAGGAGATCACAGAATATCAACCTCCCATATAAAAGCGAATGAGTCATCATCCAGACTGGAGCAGGACTGAAGAGGTACTCAGAATATGAATCACTCTCTGAGGGTAGAGCCAGGGCCATGGGCACTCAACACTCCCAACCCGCTCCTTCACATCTGCACACAGTAGGGTCTGGATGAGGGGGCTAGAGGTTTGGGGCAAGACGTATGGGGTGCTAGGGGAAGGGGAATAGGTCCTAGCATCCTTAGTTGCCTCATCATGTTTTGGACTTCTATACTGAACAAAAATATAAACGCAACATACAACAATTTCATTGATTTTACTGAGTTACAGTTCATATAAGGAAATCAGTCCATTGAAATAAATTCATTAGGCCCTAATATATGGATTTCACATAACTGGGAATACAGATATGCATCTGTTGGTCACAGATACCTTCAAAAAAATGGGCCTCACAATGGACCTCAGGATCTCGTCACTGTATTTTTGTGCATTCAAATTGCCATCGATAAAATGCGATTGTGTTTGTTGTCCGTAGGTTATGCCTGCCCATACCATAACCCCACGGGCATCATGGGGCACTCTGTTCACAACATTGACATCAGCAAACCGCTCGGCCGGTTGGACATACTGCCAAATTCTCTAAAACGACATGAACATTGAATTCTCTGGCAACAGCTCTGTTGGACATTCCTGCAGTCAGCATGCCAATTGTGCGCTCCCTCAAAACTTGAGACGTCTGTGGCATTGTGTTGTGTGACAAAACTGCACATTTTAGAGTGGCCTTTTATTGTCCTCAGCACAAGGTGCACCTGTGTAATGACAATTCTGTTTAATCAGCTTCTTGATAATCCATCCATCTGACAGGTGTGACATATCTTGGCAAAGGAGAAATTCTCACTAACAGGGATGTAAACAAATTTGTGCACAACATTTGAGAGAAATAAGCTTTTTGTGAATATGTAACATTTCTGGGATCTTTTATTTCAGCTCATGAAACATGGGACCAACACTTGTTGTGTTTATATTGATGATATACACTGATTGTAC
>NW_028157782.1:0-2500 GCF_964263955.1 Coregonus lavaretus
ACATTACTAATGTTTTCTTGTGGTTTTTATGGAACATTTTCTTAATGTTCTCAGAACAATTTGAGAGCATGACTTTAAATAGAACCATGAGGAAACCTCTAGGAAACGTTATGCTGAAGTACCGAAATTCCCACAGAATAACATTGTTTTTAACGTTCTCTAAGGTATTTGACATTCCAACATGTCAAATCAGTTGGAGAAGGTTCCTAGAACATTAGCAACATTGAAATTAAGTGTAACCATGTTTGATCTTTTAGGAAATGTTCTGTTAAAGAAAATCTATATTTTTGTAAAGTTCTTTAAAATGTGCTGAGAATGTTCCAAAGCCAAGCAACTATCCTGCACCATTCCCAGAAAGTCGTGGGAAGGTTTATGCAAAATAACCACAGGACAACCACATTTTCGCCAAGCTGTAAGAAACATATGGTTCTCAGAACGGTTTGTTCTAGCTGGGGAGTTTCCAGCGGCAATGAGATGAAGGGAGGATGACGGCTCAGGATGAGATGAGCACGGATGAGAGGATGGTACGATAGAATGATGGGCTCCCCCCTCCTTCCCTCTGTCTCTCCCTTCCTCTCTCTCTCCCTCCCTCCATCTCTGGGCAAGCCTCTTAGATCCTGCTCATTATGCGGGATGCAGTATGCGTTTGTGTGTGTTTGTTAGTGTGTTTGTGAATAAATGCTTCTTTGTTTCTGTGTGTGTATTTTGGACACTTAAACATAGCTCAGATTAAAGCCTGCAGGCAGATGCCCTGTATGAGAACAGAACATAGCAAGCATACACACACAGTGCATACGCTCCCAATCCCCACGATGACCGAACCCAGGATGTCAAACTGATGTACAGGACTGAGAATAACTCTATATAACCACTAGATGACTCATCACGACCAACGATGTACACTGAATTGAACATTACATTATAGGGATGCTAGTCCAGGAAATAAAACACTAACTCACATGAAGATGCTTAAAGCACTTCTTCCAAGGATTTTAACATGCTTACCACGCAGCCCGCGTCGCGTACGCGAGCGTAGCAAAAGAAATGTACGCATACATGTTATTCAATCATTGCACCCACACTGCTCGCGCGTGTCAACGAGCGTCAGCGTAGCCAGGCGCTAAAAAAAGAACTTGGTTCTATTTTTGACGCTTGATGCACTTCAAGTCCTGCCTCTCCCATCTCCTCATTGGTTTTTAGGAGCATATACCCACGTGGGTGATTGAAAGACGAACAGAGGTCCACACTCCAGTCCAGTTGATGGAGGTAATGCACCTTAAAGTTGGTTACCAACCGCCATATAAAATCCAAAGAAGAAGAAGAAGCCTGAAGGAGGAGAGATTACTAGAAACAAACTCGGTTTACCCTTTTATCTGTGGATTAATTGTTGGAGTAGAGGACCTTTCAGGTAAAATAACAACCCAATGTTTATATCCCAGGACAAATTTGCTAGTAACAGCAAGCTAGCTAGTTAAATTGCCATAAATGTTTAATGCTTTTCGACCTGTCCCCATATTAATATAGTTGGTTCAGAGTTTGTTTTGATATTTCTACCTGCGTGTCCTGATCGCGTCTGGTGTGGGTGGACAAAATCAACATGCGCGCGATGGCGCACGCGCGAGCGGTCTGGTCAGCATGTAAGTGGGGAGTTGTAATCTTCGGATCACCATCTAATAGTTATGATGAGTGTTTCCCCCACCTTATAAAGACTGGGTAAAGAGCTAGAGATAGTTCTCAACAAGCCACAGTTAGCTTCAGAGGGTATATAACTAGCTAATACTTTGGCCTACAGTACCATGGTATAACATATATGACAGGAATAGGGACATACATACCTGTATATTGTTTCATGGTTCTGTATAGTTTATTGCAACATTTTTGACCAAAAGTCTATGTTAGGCAATGAGCCTTGACTCCAACCTAGCGATTTTGAAGCCGATAACACATAACTGCTTACAGTGAGTGAAACCTGTAAAACTAGCTGGCGTAAGACTGCTGCAACAGGAAATAAAGTGAATTTATTACAGCGTTGGATGGTCTGAAATGAAGAACTCAGCAGCAACATCAAGGCCTAGCTGAGAAGCATCCCTATATCTCATAACCTGCCGCAGACACAGAGAGACGGGCGAGACTGGATATATTACACATGACACATTCACACACAGAACATAAGTTAACACTATAGGCATACAGTACTGTAAATAACCACAGGGAATTTTTGAGGATGAAAAATAAACACACATTCAGAGTACAGTACAAAGAGACAAATAAATAAACATTCTGCTCCAGTAGTTGTAGTACAATACAGTACATTTTTTACATTTAGCAGACGCTCTTATCCAGAGCAACTTACAGGAGCAATTAGGGTTAAGTGCCTTGCTCAAGGGCACACCAACAGATTTTTCACCTAGTCGGCTCTGGGATTAGAACCAGCGACCTTTTGGTTACTGGCACAATACAGTACAATGCAGTACAATACAATGCAATATAATACAATACA
>NW_028157782.1:7500-20822 GCF_964263955.1 Coregonus lavaretus
TGGTTTTCATGTACACGGTTTCCGTGAGGGGCTCCATACAGGTTTCTGTAGTTACGTCCCATCCATCAGACAGTGTGACAGCAGGCCTGAGGCCCACACTCATATATCTGTCAGGAGTTGAAAGACAGATGGATGTCCTGTTCTCTCGCTCCTGTCCTCCTCTCCCCCTGCTCCCTTCCTCCCTCTCTCTTGTCCTCCTTTCTCCCTGCTCCCTATCCCTCGCTCCTGATCTCTTCTCCTCCTGCCTCTTAATGCCCTTGTTCCACTCCTCCTCTCTCCTGTTCCAACCCTTCCTCTCCCCTCTCTCCTGTTCCAACCATTCCTCTCTCTTCTCTCCTGTTCCAACCCTTCCTCTCTCCTCTCTCCTGTTCCAACCCTCCCTCTCTCATCTCTCCTGTTCCAACCCTTCCTCTCTCTTCTCTCCTGTTCCAACCATTCCTCTCCCCTCTCCCCTGTTCCAACCTTCCTCTCACCTCTCTCCTGTTCGAAACCTTCCTCTCTCCTCTATCCTGTTCCAACCCTCCATTTC
Organism: Coregonus lavaretus; assembly: GCF_964263955.1. Classification (NCBI taxonomy): domain Eukaryota; kingdom Metazoa; phylum Chordata; class Actinopteri; order Salmoniformes; family Salmonidae; genus Coregonus; species Coregonus lavaretus. The sequence continues at coordinate 8,030 of NW_028157782.1, forward strand.
TCCTCTCTCCTGTTCCAACCCTTCCTGTCTCCTCTCTCTTGTTCCAACCCTTCCTCTCCCCTCTCTCCTGTTCCAACCCTTCCTCTCTCCTCTCTCCTGATCCATCCCTTCCTCTCTATTCTCTCCTGTTCCAACCCTTCCTCTCTCATCTCCCCTGTTCCAACCCTTCCTCTCTATTCTCTCCTGTAACAACCCTTCCTCTCTCTTCTCTCCTGTAACAACCCTTCCTCTCTCCTCTCTCCTCTCTCCTGTTCCAACCCTTTCTCTTTCTTCTCTCCTGTTCCAACCCTTCCTCTCTCCTGTACCAACCCTTCCTCTCTCTTCTCTCCTGTAACAACACTTCATTTCCCCTCTCTCCTGTTCCAACCCTTCCTCTCTCTTCTCTCCTGTTCCAACCCTTCCTCTCTCCTCTCTCCTGTTCCAACATTTCCTCTCTCTTCTCTCCCGTCCAACACTTCCTCTCTCCTGTTCCAACCTTTCCTCTCTCTTCTCTCCCGTTCCAACCCTTTCTCTCTCCTCTCTCCTGTTCCAACCCTTCCTCTCTCCTGTTCCAACCCTTCCTCTCTCCTGTTCCAACCCTTCCTCTCTCCTCTCTCCTGTTCCAACCCTTCCTGTCTCCTCTCTCCTGTTCCAACCCTTCCTCTCCCCTCTCTCCTGTTCCAACCCTTCCTCTCTCCTCTCTCCTGTTCCAACCCTTCCTCTCTATTCTCTCCTGTTCCAACCCTTCCTCTCTCCTCTCCCCTGTTCCAACCCTTCCTCTCTCTTCTCTCCTGTAACAACCCTTCCTCTCTCCTCTCTCCTCTCTCCTGTTCCAACCCTTCCTCTCCCCTGTACCAACCCTTCCTCTCTCTTCTCTCCTGTAACAACACTTCATACCCCCTCTCTCCTGTTCCAACCCTTCCTCTCTCTTCTCTCATTGTCCAACCCTTCCTCTCTCCTGTTCCAACCCTTCCTCTCCCCTCTCCTGTTCCAACTATACCTCTCTCTTTGCTCCTGTTCCAACCCTTCCTCTCTCCTCTCTCCTGTTCCAACATTTCCTCTCTATTCTCTCCCGTTCCAACCCCTCCTCTCTCCTCTCTCCTCTCTCCTCTCTCCTGGTCCAACCCTTCCTCTCTCTTCTCTCCCGTTCCAACCCTTCCTCTCTCCTCTCTCCTGTTCCAACCCTTCCTCTCTCCTGTTCCAACCCTTCCTCTCTCCTGTTCCAACACTTCATCTCTCCTCTTTCCTGTTCTAACCCTTCCTCTCTCCTCTCTCCTGTTCCAACCCTTCCTCTCTCCTGTTCCAACCCTTCCTCTCTCCTGTCTCCTGTTCCAACCCTTCCTCTCTCTTCTCTCCTGTTCCAACCCTTCCTCTCTCCTCTCTCCTGTTCCAACCCTACCTCTCTCTTCTCTCCTGTTCCAACCCTTCCTCTCTCCTCTCTCCTGTTCCAACCCTACCTCTCTCTTCTCTCCTGTTCCAACCCTTCCTCTCTCCTCTCTCCTGTTCCAACCCTACCTCTCTCTTCTCTCCTGTTCCAACCCTACCTCTCTCCTCTCTCCTGTTCCAAACCTACATCTCTCTTCTCTCCTGTTCCAACCCTTCCTCTCTCCTCTCTCCTGTTCCAACCCTTCCTCTCTCTTCTCTCCTGTTCCAACCCTTCCTCTCCCCTCTCTCATGTTCCAACCCTTCCTCTCCCCTCTCTCCTGGTCCAACCCTTCCTCTCTCCTGTACCAACCCTTCCTCTCTCCTCTCTCCTGGTCCAACCCTTCCTCTCTCCTGTTCCAACCCTTCCTCTCTCCTCTCCCTGTTCCAACCCTTCCTCTCTCCTGTTATTCTACCAGTTAACAGTATACAATGATGCTATAGTGTTGGTTGGTTGCCTGTTGGCCACATAATGATGTCCCTCTAAACCACCATGTCTCTCAGTAATAACCATGGTAATTACTTTACACCAACATCAGTGTGCCAGCCTCCCCTGGTCCCTGTCCATCCCTGTCAAATCGCTGTCAAGCTCGTTTGCGCCTCTCCCACTTTACATCTGTCAGTTTGTGGAGGAATATACAGCATGATGCTGCTCCATCCATCCTTTCATCATCTCTGACTCTCTGTCAACAACAAGGTATCCCAGTTTGACTTCAAGCTTGACGTTCGTCCACGTGTTTCGATACGTCTATGGGTGAAGTCAAGGTAAGTGTCGATTTTTGAAGTTTAATTGAGACATTGTTACCTAACTCCACAAAAGTGAACCACAAATATTGATGTCCTGCTGGGGGATTTCACATCTCGTTAAGAGTTAAGGTTTGGGATAGGTTTAAAATAGGTTTAAATTGAGGAATACATTCTGAGTGGTTAAGTTAAGGGTTAAAGTTTGGGAAAGGCTAAAAACAGAAAAACAAAAAACGATGACCTATCATTGGGATTGAACAAGCAACCCTCAGCGCCAGAGAGCGTATTTTACGCCAATCCACCATCCACGTCCACAACACCCTATCAAGCCGCCAACCTACTTGAAGGTAATAGCGCTCACCGTTTCCCCTAGCCAGTTTTGAAGGCAATTCTAGACGTTTTTGGGACCTGGATGGACTTCTAACTTCGACTTCAAACTAGAGCGATCTCCCTGTTGTCAACCCACCAACAAACTACAACACTGCCATGTATGTCCAACACAGCCTGCCAAGTTCTAGTCTCTGTCCTGATGCTATACAGTTAGTGTTTGTGTGTCTGTGTGTCTGTGGGCTGCCAGTGACTGCTCCTCTCTAATTAGTGCTTGGCGTATAGTAGTTCCAGGGAGGGTGATAACCTTGTTAGAGGAAGTAATCACTTCCAACAGGACTCTACAGTTCACTTAATTGGCCACCAAGTGACGTTAGCCAATTACATGGCAGTGTTTTGTTTATATCTATTTGACATATTATTGTAATTGGTATAATGTTGTGCTGTATTTGTTGCATCAGGACCCAGTTGTTGTTAAATGTATTTGTAAATGATGCTATGTGAATCAAGTTGGATGTGATTTGATTATTGTGAGTGCAGAAGATAAGCTTGGTGAGTTAACTGTATTCAAAAACTGTATCAGTAGGAGTGCTGATCAAGAACTCCCTTGTCCATATAGGCTAATCTTACTCATTATGATCTTATAAGCAGAACTTGTTCTATATCAGCACTCCTACTCTGAGACTCTTAGTGAAATATGCTCTCAGAGAAAAAGGATACGGATGTTTGTGAGCTGAACAAGTGAGTTCTGCGGGACATAAAACTAGCCGGACATTAAACTAATGTAGACTCCAGCTCCCATCCAACTAAAACTAAGAGACCGTTAAGACTGTTACCTAGAGATATCATTACTGGGTTTTGGGCAAGATATGCTTTGTTTGTTCTTTTCCATATTATGTCTATCTCTGAGAAGCTGCCCAGGAAAGGGCTGAACATAGCCCATATTAATATATGTAGCCTTGGAAATAAGGTTCATGAAATCAATAACTTACTAACATCAGATAACATGAACATATTAGCCATTTCTGAGACTCACTTAAATAATTCCTTTGATGATACAGCAGTAGCAAAACATCTGTAAAAGGTACAGGAATGCTTATCGGGGAGGTGTTACTATATACAGTATATTCAGAGCCATATCCCTGTACTGCTTAGAGAAGATTTGATGTCAAGTGTTATTGAAGTACTGTGGTTGCAGGTTCACTTGACTTATCTAAAGCCTATTATTTTGGGGTGTTGCTATAGGCCACCAAGTGCTAACAGTCAGTATCTAAATAATGTGTGTGAAATGCTTGATAGTGTATGTGATGTAAACAGAGAGGCCTACTTTCTTGGGGACCTGCATATTGACTGGTTTTTATCAAGTTGTCTGCTCAATAGGAAGCTTCTCACTGTAACCAGTGCCTGTAATCTGGTTCAGGTTATTAATTGATCTACCAGGATGTTTACAAACACTACAGGAACAAGATCATCCACATGTATTGATAAAATTTTTACTAATGCTGTATAACTTTGTTCTAAAGCTGTATCCGTACCCATTGGATGCATTGCTCACAATATAGTGGCTATATCTAGGAGAGCCAAAGTTCCAAAAGCTGGGCCTAAAATAGTGTATAAGAGATCATACAAAATATGTTGCTGTCACGCCCTGGCTCTGGGGACGCTTGTATGTTGAGCCAGGGTGTGAGTGTTCTTTGTGTTGTTCTAGTTTTGTGTTTCTAGGGTGTAGTTCTAGTTATTGTGTTTCTATGTTGGCCAGAGTGGTTCTCAATCAGAGGCAACGAGTGTCAGCTGTTGCTGGTTGTCTCTGATTGGGAACCATATTTAAACAGTCTGTTTTTCCACAGTGTTGGTGGGATCTTGTTCCTGTGTAGGTTTGTGGTTTGCACTAAGGACGTCACGTATCGATTTGTTATTTTGTTCGTGTGATTACTCTAATAAATATAAGTATGTTCACTTTCCACGCTGCGCCTTGGTACTCTGTATCTGACGATCGTGACAGTTGCTGTGACTCTTACGTGGATGATGTTAAAAATATTTGTTGGTCTGATGTGATTAATAAGGAGCATCCAGACGCTGCACTTGATGAATTTATGAAATTGCTTCTTCCAATTATTGATAAACATGCACCTGTTAAGAAACGGACTTATATAACTGTTAAGGATCCATGGATTGACGAGGAATTGAAAAACTGTATGGTTGAAAGAGATGGGGCAAAAGGAGTGTGTCACGACTTCCTCCGAAGCTGCCTCCTCTCCTGGTTCGGGCAGGCTTCGGCGTTTGTCGTCACCGGCCTTCTAGCCACTGCCGCTCCTCATCTCATCATTCCATTTGTTTTGTCTTGTTTATTACACACACCGGATCATATCCCCTCATTAGTACGCATATAAGTGTTCCCTCTGCCCCCTTGTCCTTGTGGGTGATTATTTATTGTGAGGAGAGTGTAGCTCGGTTGAGCTCCGTGTATTTTGTATTTGCCGGGGTATATTTTCCCTGTGTCCCTGTCTGGTTCCAGTGCACCTGTTTTGCGCACTGGACTGTTTGACACATTTCTGCGTAACTCTGTATTCTGGAATAAACTCTGTATACTGGGATTTACTCTCCTGCGCCTGACTCCTTCAAATCACCCATCACAGAATCACCCACCCGTTATGGAGTCAGCAGGAGGGGAGCGCATGCCTGGAGTCGTGGCACGAGTCCAAGAGCATTCGACGATGCTAGTCAGCTTGGGAGAAGCGATGGATCGGGTTCTCCAGGTCGTCCAATGCCTGGAGAGGAGAGGACCCGATCTGACGACCAGGTCCAGCCACCCACACCCCAGCCATTAGGGTCTGGGTTCGTTAGGGAATTTACAGGACCAGTCACTATGTTTACCCACGAGACTCATCGCGAGCAAGTCACTTTTTTTTTATTATTGAGTGTCTTGCTTTCGCTGTTGTGTTAGGTATTCCCTGGTTAGTACTCCACAACCCCACCTTTTCATGGCTGCAGAGGGTTCTCACAGGGTGATCGCAAGAGTGTCAGGGTAGGTGTCTCGGTGTTTCCGTTGGTACAACCACTGTGGAAAGTCCAGACAGTACCTCCACCGTGCGCATTCCCCCCGAATAACTCAATTTTGTTTTCCAAAACGCAGGCGACGAAATTACCACCTCATAGGTCAGGGGAATGCGCGATAAACCTCCGGGTAGACGCTGTGCCTCCCAGGAGTCATGTGTATCCCCTGTCACAGGCTGAAACGGAGGCTATGGAGACATACGTCTCTGAGTCCCTGCGCCAGGGGTTTATACATCCCTCCACTTCACCCGCCTCCTCAAGTTTCTTTTTTGTGAAGAAGAAAGACGGCGGTCTGCGCCCTTGCATTGATTATCGATCACTGAACAAGGGGACGATACAATTTAGTTATCCTCTACCCCTCATTCCATCTGTGATCAAGTCAATGCATGGGGCTTGCTTCTTCACAAAATTAGATCTATGGAGTGCGTACAACCTGGTGCGTGTCCGAGAGGGGGACGAGTGGAAGACAGCATTCAGCACAACACGGGGCATTACGAATACCTGGTGATGCCTTACGGTTTGATGAATGATCCCTCCGTCTTCCAGTCCTTTGTGAACGAGGTGTTTCGGGACATGCTTGGTCGCGGTGTAGTGGTCTACATCGATTACATTCTGGTGTATTCCACTACGCGCGCCGAGCATGTGTCCCTGGTTCGCAAAGTGCTGGCCGACTGTTGGAACATGACCTTTATGCCAAGGCAGAAAAGTGTCTGTTTTTCCAACAGTCCGTCACCTTTCTCAGATACCTCATTACCACCTCGGGTGTGGAGATGGAGGGAGATCGCATTTCAGCCGTGCGTAATTGGCCGACTCCAACCATGGTAAAGGAGGTGCAGCGCTTTATTGGCTTTACCAACTACTATCGGAGGTTTATCCGGGGCTTTGGTAAGGTCGCAGCTCCCATCACATCTCTGTTGAAGGGTGGGCCGTCCCGGCTCCACTGGTCTGCTGAGTCTGACAGGGCCTTCAGTAACCTAAGGGGTCTGTTCACCGATCCATCACTACCGTTCGTAGTGGAGGTGAATGCGTCCGAGGTAGGGATAGGAGCTGTCCTATCTCAATGCTTGGGCACGCCACCCAAACTCCGCCCCCATGCCTTCTTCTCCAAGAAGCTCAGACCGGCAGAGCAGAACTATGATGTTGGTGATCGGGAGTTGTTGGCTGTTGTCAGAGCCCTGACCGTGTGTAGGCACTGTCTCGAAGGGGCGAAACACCCTTTCCTCGGCTGGACGGACCACCGTAACCTGGAGTACATGCGGGCAGCGAGGAGGCTGAACCCTCGCCAGGCCAGGTGGGCCCTATTCTTCACCGGTTTGATTTTACACTATCATACATCCCGGGTACGAAGAATGTGAAGGCAGACACACTGTCACAGCTGTACAACACAGAGGAGAGGCCAAGAGACAACACCCCCATACTCCCGGCCTCCTGCATTGTGGCGCCGGTAGTATGGGCGATGGACGCGGATATAGAGCAGGCGTTACACACAGAGCCATCTCCACCTCAGTGTCCAGCTGGGCTGCAGTACGTGCCTGCTCTTGTCCGTGACCGTCTGATCTACTGGGCACACACGTCCCCCTCCTCTGGTCACCCAGGTATCGGCCGTAAGGTGCGCTGCCTGACCGGAAAGTACTGGTGGCCTACCTTGGCTAAGGACGTGAGGGTGTATGTCTCCTCCTGCTCGATGTGCGCCCAGAGTAAGGCACCTAGGCACCTCCCAGCGGGTAAGTGACAGCCTTTACCAGATCCACAACGGCCATGGTCTCATCTGAGTATTGATTTCCTTACTGATCTTCCCTTCTCTCAAGCTAACGCCACAATCCTGGTCGTTGTGGACCGCTTTTCCAAAGCCTGCCGCCTCCTTCCTCTGTCCAGTCTCCCCACGGCCCTGCAGACTACGGAGGCCCTGTTTACGCACGTCTTCTGGCACTACGGGGTACCAGAGGACATAGTGTCTGACCGCGGTCCCCAGTTCACATCCAAGGAAACCTCTGGTTTCCACTCCGAGTCTAATGGGCAGGTGGAACGGGTGAATCAGGATGTGGGTTGGTTCCTGCAGTCCTACTGCCAGGACCGGCCGGGGGAGTGGTTGGTGTTCTTGCCATGGGCAAGATGTTACTATGGTATACTGAAGTATAATTACAAGCATTCCACAAGTGTCAAAGGCTTTTATTGACAATTACATTAAGCTTATGCAAAGAGTCAATAGTTGCAGTGTTGACCCTTCTTTTTCAAGACCTCTGCAATCTGCCCTGGCATGCTGTCAATTAACTTCTGGGCCACATCCTGACTGATGGCAGCCCATTATTGCATAATCAATGCTTGGAGTTTGTCAGAATTTGTGGGTTTTTGTTTGTCCTCCTGCCTCTTGAGGATCGACCACAAGTTCTCAATGGGATTAAGGTCTGGGGAGTTTCCTGGCCATGGACCCAAAATATTGATGTTTTGTTCCCCGAGCCACTTAGTTATCACTTTTGCCTTATGGCAAGGTGCTCCATCATGCTGGAAAAGGTATTGGTTGTCACCAAACTGTTCTTGGATGGTTGGGAGAAGTTGCTTTCTGAGGATGTGTTGGTACCATTCTTTATTCATGAGTGTGATCTTAGGCAACATTGTGAGTGAGCCCACTCCCTTGGCTGAGAAGCAACTCCACACATGAATGGTCTCAGGATGCTTTACTGTTGGCATGACACAGGACTGATGGTAGCGCTCACCTTGTCTTCTCCGGACAATGTGTTTTCCGGATGCCCCAAACAATCGGAAAGGGGATTCATCAGAGAAAATGACTTTACCCCAGTCCTCAGCAGTCCAATCCCTTTACCTTTTGCAGAATATCAGTCTGTCCCTGATGTTTTTCCTGGAGAGAAGTGGCTTCTTTGCTGCCCTTCTTCACACCAGGCCATCCTCCAAAAGTATTCGCCTCACTGTGTGTACAGATGCACTCACACCTGCATGCTGCCATTCCTGAGTAAGCTCTGCACTGGTGGTGCCCCGATCCCGCAGCTGAATAAGCTTTAGGAGACGGTCCTGGCGCTTGCTGGACTTTCTTGGGCGTCCTGAAGCCTTCTTCACAACAATTGAACCTCTCTCCTTGAAGATCTTGATGATACGATAAATGGTTGATATAGGGTGCAAACTTACTAGCAGCAATATCCTTGCCTGTGAAGTCCTTTTTGTGCAAAGCAATGATGACGGCACGTGTTTCCTTGCAGGTAACCATGGTTAACAGAGGAAGAGCAATGATTTCAAGCACCACCCTCCTTTTAATGCTTCCAGTCTGTTATTCTAACTCAATCAGCATGACAGAGTGATCTCCAGCCTGTCCTCGTCAACACTCTCACCTGTGTTAACGAGAAAATCACTAACATGATGTCAGCTGGTCCTTTTGTGGCAGGGCTGAAATGCAGTGGAAATGTTTTTTTGGGATTAAGTTCATTTTCATGGCAAAGAGGGACTTTGCAATTAATTGCAATTCATCTGATCACTCTTCATAACTTTCTGGAGTATATGCAAATTTCCAACATAAAAACTGACGCAGCAGACTTTGTGAAAATGTATATTTGTGTCATTCTCAAAACTTTTGACCACGACTGTACATCCGAATGGCTGACTTACTTCAAATTGAGAAATTATGTGACTAAACTGAACAAAACGAAGAAGAAATCTTATTAGGAAGTCAAGATCAGTGATATAAAGAATTATGTAGAAAAACATTTTTTGGAGTACTTTAAATTTAATTATGGCAGAAAGCCAAATCAACTTCATCTTTCATCAAATTATATGGCTTAATCATCACAAAATCACGTGATGTTGCCAATTATTTTAATGATTAATTTATTGGCAAAGTGGGCAAACGTAGGAAGGAAATGCCAACAACAAACATTGAGACATCATATTCATGCATAAGAAAACAAATAATGAAAGAAAAGCAAGGTAAGTTAGAATTTTGTAAAGTTAGTGTGGGAGAGGTGGAAAAAGTATTGTTATCGATCAATAATGACAAACCTCTTGGCATTGACAACTTAGATGAAAAGCTACTGAGGTTGGTAGCTGACTCTATAGCCACTCCTATCTGTCATATCTTTAATCTGAGCCTAGAGGAAAGGGTTTGTCCTTTGGAGGGAAGCCAAAGTCATTCCGCTACCCAAGAGTGGTAAAGCAGCCTTTGCTGATTCTGACCTATCAGAATCAGCAAGACCTATCAGTTTGCTGCCAGCTCTTAGCAAACTGTTGGAAAAAACAGTGCTTGACCAAATACAATGCTATTTCTCTGTAAACAAATTGACAACATACTTTCAGCTTGCTTATAGAGAAGGGCACTCAACATGTACTGCACTGACACAAATGACTGATGATTGGTTGAAATAAATTGATCATAATAAGATAATGGGAGCTGTACTGTTAGATTTCAGTGCAGCCTTTGATGTTATTGACCATAACCTGTTCTTGAAAAAAATTATATTTTATGGCTTTCAACCTCTGCCATATTGTGGATTCAGAGCTATCTATCTAATATAACTCAGAGGGTTTTCTTTAATGGGCGCTTCTCTAATGTCAAACATTAGGGTGTGGTGTACCACAGGGCAGCTCTCTAGGCCCTCTACTCTTTTCTATGTTTTACCAATGACCTGCCACTGGCATTAAACAAAGCCTTTGTGTCCATGTATGCTGATAATTCAACCATATACGTGTCAGCAACCACAGCTAATGAAGTCACTGAAACCCTTAACAAGGAGTTGCAGTCCATTTTGGAATGGGTGTCAGGTTATAAACCGGTCCAGAACATCTCTAAAACAAAGAGCATTGTATTTTATACAAATCATTCCCTAAGCTATAGACCTCAGCTGAATCTGGTAATGAATGGTGTGGCTGTTGAACAAGTTGAGGAGACTAAATTACTTGGTGTTACCTTAGATTGTAAACTGTCATGGTCAAAACATATAGATTCAATGTTTATAAAGATGGGGAGCGGTCTGTCTATAATACAATTCAAGAAAGCGTACAGTATTATATAGAGCCATTATTAAATGGAACTCCCTTCCATCTCATATTGCTCAAATGAACAGCAAACCTGTTTTTTAAAAAAAAGGATAAAGCAACACCTCACGGCACAACGCCTCTTCCCTATTTGACCTAGATATTGCGTGTGTATGTATTGATGTGTAGGCTATGTGTGCCGTTTTTAAACGCTACATATATGTAGTTCTGTCCTTGAGCTGTTCTTGTCTATTAATGTGCTGTATTATGTCATGTTTCATGTTTTGTGTGGAACCCAGGAAGAGGAGCTGCTGCTTTTGCAACAGTTAATGGAGATCCTAATAAAATACAAAATACCAAATAGGAAAGTTTGAGAAATTATTATATGTTGACTGAAACTTAAACAAAGTGACTTGACAAATGTAGCATATCAATTGCACGTCAACACTGCAGAGCATATGGTCTCTTGAGAAACACTTTATGTGCAACATCTGGTCCTCTGTAGCTCAGCTGGTAGAGCACAGCACTTGTAATGCCAAGGTAGTGGGTTCGATCCCCGGGACCACCCATACACAAAAAAAAAAATGTATGCACGCATGACTGTAAGTTGCTTTGGATAAAAGCGTCTGCTAAATGGCATATTATTATTATTACTGCTTTAGATTTTTGGCTACTTTCCTCTATTCAATTCACTTCTAATGAATGCCATTGGAAATGGATTTGTAACTAACATTGTCTCCATTCTTCTATGAAAATGAATTTGGGTTCTATAAAATGTCCACTATTTTTCCTTCCAGAATGACTATGATCATAACATATGTTGTCTGAGCCAAGATGGAGCGGGCCTTGTGTTTCAAAGCCAGATCAAACGTTTTCAGAACCTCCCTGCAATTAAATATTAACGTTCCCAGAACAGGCAACATTTTCACTTTCTCATCTAAGGACATTTAAATAACGTTCAGTTTTACCTGTCAGGAAATGTGTCGCTTCATTCCCTAAACCAATGTGAAACCAAAATTGTAAGTTCCCACAACTTCCAAGGAACCAAAATATGCTAGCTGGGCACTCACCATGACCCACTTTGTTGTGAACCACTCTACAGAGCACACAGCACTGTGTGAACACAAATGTAGCGCACGTAACCTGTAACCTGTCTATCAGCACCCCACACACACCTCTAATCTCATCCGTTCCGCTTGCCTCCTCTTTTCTGCCCTTCCTCTGTTCTGTGTTTGTAATTCCACTTCAAACACAGATGGACATGTCATGGCTGCTGGCTCAGACTGTGTTTGCATGCGTTTGTGTGCAAGTGTTTGCAACTCAGCCAGTTTTCTCTAGGTTGAGACATGAGAAGAAATCATGGCTCCAGGGCACTCGCATTGCTCTGGCAATTAACATGCTCCCCTTGAAAAGCTAAAAGGTCTACGGCTCCACTGCAATAATTGCCTTGTTGAAGATATCCCTTCCCAGACAGACACATAGACAGACACCCAGACCGAGCGGCCGATTCTCTCTTTGTGATGTGGTGACAGCTTTGAATTGGCTCAGCCAACCCAGACTTGTGTCTAATTCATATCAATCTGCAACTTGCATAATTGAATCTATTTGTGTGATGGTAATGTGTTTGGTCCTCTGCTATAAACGTATGTGTTGTGTTGCGGATCATCAGATGTGATGGTATACTGCCTCCTGTGTGTATCCATAACACCTGTAATGCCAGGTGGTTATAGGCAGCCCCAAACCCGTTAAAAACAATAAATGGCATCATTTTTCATTACGGTCAGGTTTTATTATATAAGGTTAGGATAGGGTCAGGGCCTGAAAACTGGGGATAGAGCATTGCACGCATCACATAAACTGCTCTGAATGTTATCTAACTTTAAACGTGCATGCATTATTAGTACTTTCATCTGTACGTTAGTGTAGCAGTTTCTCAGAAAAGCCACAGAAACCTGGCAGAGACAAATACCACTTATCACTGAAAGTACACATGCTCCAAAAGATAACATTGGACTTCAAAGTCTGGAGAACAGACAGAGAAATGTGTCCCAAATGTGAAATTGAGAAGCGGGGCCCGTTTCACAGCACTAATAGATTATTCACAGACGTCTTAGTGGGGGGAAAAAACGACAGCGAAGACTAAAAAGAGGACTAATCTGGTTTCATAACCAACATTTGGTTCTCTTCAGAACATCCCCCACTTCAATGATTCAGGAGCGAGAGAAGGAGAGAAAGAAGAGAAAGAGAGAGGAGATGAGAGACAGAAAGAGAGAGAGAGAGAGAGAGGAGA
>NW_028157781.1:5000-22500 GCF_964263955.1 Coregonus lavaretus
TTAAAAGACCGATATTGTTTGTTGACTCTTACATATTGTTTGTTGAAGTTGATAACTCCCTCCTCAAATGCAACATCTCTGGTCTCATCTGCTTTACCCAGCTTCTGCATAACCTGGAAAAAGACATTGAACAAGACATACGTTTAACATTCATCTTTATCCTGGCCATTTATACAGCAGATGTATACATGTAAAACAATCCTTGTCTCATTTATACAGCAGATGTATACATGGAAAACAATCCTTGTCTCATTTATACAGAAGATGTAAACAGGTACGGCGTACAGACTTGGCCTTGATCCTCATGTATCAGAGACCTAGCAGAGCTGGTACTCACAAAGAACTGTTTATTGGTTAGAAGTGACTTTTTTCCTACAAACTAAAGGAACCGCAATGGGTAGTACGATGGCACCCAATTATGACAATCTTCATATGGAACTCTTACAAACATAATCGCATTCTCAACCCTGAGCAAAATCCCTTTCTATCCAAGATCAAACTATTTCGACGTTATATAGATGATTATTGGTATTAACCCGATGTTCAGTGAGTTTCTTAATAAGTAATGGACTTTGATTACTTTAGTGTACAGCTTCCTTGACATTCAGATCGCCAAAGAAAAGGGCACACTTGTCACCGATCTATGCAGGAAGCCCACAGATCGAAAGACGCTTCTAAGAAGTGAGTGTTTCCATCCCATTCCTCTAAAGTCAGTCAGTTTAAACGTGTCTGTAGAATCTGTAGCACTGACGCGGCTTTCTCCCAACAAAGTACAGTTTTGATGAACGGATTTCGGCAGAGAGGTTATTCTGAGCAGTGCCTACAATCAGCTGCGGAGCGCATCGTGGACACTAGCGAATTGGTTAGCCTGAATTCCTCAGTGCGCAAAAAGACTGACCCGAGGATACAATGTATTGTGTAATATTCTCCTCTGGGAAATGCCATGCAAGATGCAATTAAAAAACTTTGGTACATTATCAGTTCAGACCCCATATGATTCAGTTCAGACCTCAAATGATTCAGTTCAGACCCCAGATGATTCAGTTCAGACCTCAGATGATTCAGTTCAGACCCCAGATGATTCAATTCAGACCCAATATGATTCAGTTCAGACCCCAGATGATTCAATTCAGACCCAAGATGATTCAGTTCAGACCCCAGATGATTCAGTTCAGACCCCAGATGATTCAGTAATTATACTACACACAATGTATGTAATAAATCCATTATTATCCAATTATAAAGCAATTTCCAAAGTCCTCTGTAACAACAATGTTGCTATTGCAATAATCACAATGTTACTACACATGTATAGGAACTTGATGTCAAGTGTTACTGTATTTCCTTATGTAACTCATTATGAAAATATATTTATTAGTCATTTTGAAGCTGCATAACGGTTCTAATCTAATGCTGAGGGGATTCCATGTCTCTCATGTGTTTAAATCTAGCTATAGGCTAGATTAAGATTAATATCCAAGAGCCCTCCAAACCACGTGCTAATGATCTTATATCTAGACTAATTCAATTAACTGTTGTAGTTTTTGGTTCTTCATTAAATATTTGGCAGCCATCAAATCATAATAAAAAAACGTTTTCAAATAACTTGCATATATTGTATTCTAATACCTTAACATTTTTCTTCCACTTTGAGTACTTTGTGTAGATCGTTGACAAAAAAAAAAAAAAGACAATTCAATCCATTTGCATCCCACTTTGTAACACAACAAAATGTGGAAAAAGTCAAGGGGTGAGAAATACTTTCTGAAGGCACATGTTGTTCATCCATCCCCCACCTCCCATCCACTCATTCCATCCCTCTGCTGTCCAATAGGGATGCAGGACCACTAACAACATAAGGTCACTTACCATTTGAATTACAGCTAAATTAAGGTTTTTATCAAATGCTAAATAAACTACTGTATACCACATCTAACCGGAAACGGAATGCTTTTAGGTTATGGATGCTGCATGGAATGTTATTGAATAGTCACTGCATTATAGCAGACCAGATCAGGGAATTCATTTAATTTGCTTTCACTGCATTTGTCAAATTGCTTTAGCTATACAATTATTTATATTGTTCAATTTGGCATATCCACATGTATCCGGCCGATAGGCATGCGGTTAAAGGGATGTGTATAATTAAATAACGAATGAATTAAGGGAATACCCTGTCGACCGTAGGCCTACTAGGTTTTTAAAGGTTAACGGTCATGATGATGCGTCACTGAGTCCTCTCCGGTGATGTGTCATTAGGATGTAACCAGAGATAACGGAAAATAACGCATTTACGTTATTCAATATCTTACCTTCTCTTGGGCCCGTGTTAATTTTTTCTGCACGTTACTGGCAAGTTTCCCCGCAGTAACCCCCTTCCCCATCCCCATCTCAGCCATTTTGTCTTCCGATAAGCTCTCGATTCAGTATAATAAAAATAACGACTCCTACCGAGAAAGAAGCGACGTCGATGGAAAATATAGTCACCACTCGTGATAGTAGGCCTATGTACCGGTAACGTTTCGGAACGGGGTGTCTGTGTATAGCGAACAGACACAGCGATGTTTTCCAGTTTCCAGCGACGCGTAGGGGGTCCTACCGCTACGTCAGTCAGACGGTAATAAAAAACCAATGCAGAGGGTTTTCCTCTTAAAGCCACAAGCTCACTAGCCCACTGCACAACCCAGTATTTACTTAGGCCTACTGTACTTTGCCATTGATGCATTTGGTGGCGACATTGCTTTGCTCACCAAATAAAAATGGAAAGTCTAGCTTGGACTAATGACTTGTGCTTGTCTTTTCATTGCGCGAGGAAGTACTGTAAAGTCAGCATGGAAACACAACCGGACCAAAACAATAGGCTAGCTGCCGAGGTTAGTGTCACTGCATCATACCTACATACTGTGGCTTATTCTGTGGGACACGGCCGGTGTAGCGCTGTCCATGGTGCTGAATGACTTTTAGTCTACAGATTTCGTACCTGTGGTGGTGCTGAATGGACAACAGAGTTCTGTGTGTGACTGCTGTGGACCACAGACAACGCACAAGGGAAGGGTTTTTCCCATATGTGTCTTCAAATATACATTATATACCCCATACACACTATATACACTATGTACACAATACACTATGTACAGGTGGCTTAGTGGGTAAGAGCGTTGTGCCAGTAACCGAAAGGTCGCTGGTTCTAATCCCAGAGCCGACTAGGTTGAAAAAATCTGTCGATGTGCCCTTAAGCAAGGCACTTAACCATAATTGCTCATGTAAGTCGCTCTGGATAAGAGCTTCTGCTAAATGCCATAAAAAAAACAATAAATATACAAAATACAATTATAAATAAATAATATAAAAAATACACTGTATATCCACTATACACTGTGTACACGATATACAGTGGGGAGAACAAGTATTTGATACACTGCTGATTTTGCAGGTTTTCCTACTTACAAAGCATGTAGAGGTCTGTAATTTTTATCGTAGGTACACTTCAACTGTGAGAGACAGAATCTAAAACAAAAATCCAGAAAATCACATTGTATGATTTTTAAGTAATTAATTTGTATTTTATTACATGACATAAGTATTTGATCACCTACCAACCAGTAAGAATTCCGGCTCTCACAGACCTGTTATTTTTCTTTAAGAAGCCCTCCTGTTCTCCACTCATTACCTCTATTAACTGCACCTGTTTGAACTCGTTACCTGTATAAAAGACACCTGTCCACACACAATCAGACTCCAACCTCTCCACAATGGCCAAGACCAGAGAGCTGTGTAAGGACATCAGGGATAAAATTGTAGACCTGCACAAGGCTGGGATGGGCTACAGGACAATAGGCAAGCAGCTTGGTGAGAAGGCAACAACTGTTGGCGCAATTATTAGAAAATGGAAGAAGTTCAAGATGACGGTCAATCACCCTCGTTCTGGGGCTCCATACAAGATCTCACCTCGTGGGGCATCAATGATCATGAGGAAGGTGAGGGATCAGCCCAGAACTACACGGCAGGACCTGGTCAATGACCTGAAGAGAGCTGGGACCACAGTCTCAAAGAAAACCATTAGTAACACACTACGCCGTCATGGATTCAAATCCTGCAGCGTACGCAAGGTCCCCCTGCTCAAGCCAGCGCATGTCCAGGCCCGTCTGAAGTTTGCCTATGACCATCTGGATGATCCAGAGGAGGAATGGGAGAAGGTCATGTGGTCTGATGAGACAAAAATAGAGCTTTTTGGTCTAAACTCCACTCGCCGTGTTTGGAGGAAGAAGAAGGATGAGTACAACCCCAAGAACACCATCCCAACCGTGAAGCATGGAGGTGGAAACATCATTCTTTGGGGATGCTTTTCTGCAAAGGGGACAGGACGACTGCACCGTATTGAGGGGAGGATGGATGGGGCCATGTATTGTGAGATCTTGGCCAACAACCTCCTTCCCTCAGTAAGAGGATTGAAGATGGTTCGTGGCTGGGTCTTCCAGCATGACAACGACCCGAAACACACAGCCAGGGCAACTAAGGAGTGGCTCCGTAAGAAGCATCTCAAGGTCCTGGAGTGGCCTAGCCAGTCTCCAGACCTGAACCCAATAGAACATCTTTGGATGGAGCTGAAAGTCCGTATTGCCCAGTGACAGCCCCGAAACCTGAAGGATCTGGAGAAGGTCTGTATGGAGGAGTGGGCCAAAATCCCTACTGCAGTGTGTGCAAACCTGGTCAAGACCTACAGGAAACGTATGATCTCTGTAATTGCAAACAAAGGTTTCTGTACCAAATATTAAGTTCTGCTTTTCTGATGTATCAAAGACTAATGTCATGCAATAACATGCAAATGAATTACTTAAAAATCATACAATGTGATTTTCTGGATTTTTTTGTTTTAGATTCCGTCTCTCACAGTTGAAGTGTACCTGTGATAAAAAAAATTACAGACCTCTACATGCTTTGTAAGTAGGAAAACCTGCAAAATCGGCAGTGTATCAAATACTTGTTCTCCCCACTGTATATGTATGTATGTATGTGAATGTATATGTATGTATACTTTTTTTTACTGCTCTGGGGATATAATTATTGTTTGGATAACCTTATTTACTATTATGTATTGGTTTTATCTTACATTTTCTCTCTTTATGCGATACACATTGCAGAAAACACCAGAATAATAATTATCACTGAATTATCACAGTGAATTTATTGTAATGTTTGTTTACTTGTCAATTAATCCCATAAGGGATGGGTTGCCAACTGGCAATTTGACACGAAAATAAAATGTCATTCATTCATTCACAAGTTTAGATAGCTGGCTATATCTATCTAAAAAGTTGTTAGCTGAAATGGCTAATTGAGTGACTGTCAGTGACTGACATAACATACACCTTGGTGTATTCTACTATTCTTACTCTCAATAGTAAATTGAGACCACGACTGAGTTCCTAGTGGCCCGGAGCCCTAAGCGACCGTTAATGTCTCTTATGCCTGGAACCGGCCTTGCCTGCTCACCACTCATTGATATTCTCCACAGTGCTGCTGTATTCTACAACCCCGTGTTCTTGTGCATAATGGTATCATCCAAGGAAAGCTGGGGCTGCTCGACGCGAGCAGGGTAAGCGTGAACACAAAGACACCACAGCGTCGGATTGGGAAGAACAAAAGACAAGAGATCTCACACCAAGTGATGGACCCAAATTATGACAACAGTTTAAATTAAAAACAGGCTTGATTTTCTTTTTCTATCCATAGTTGACCCATTATTTAACATTGCATATTATAGGAAGGGGACATTACACTGCCGTTATCCGGGAGAGAGTGAAGCTTGAGCGGTGAGACGTTCTAGGACTGTAGTGTTTCCAATGGCTTGGTGTTCAGGGGCAGTGCTCTCTCTGTGTCAAGTCGTGGTCCCGGTGCCTCTGTAGCGTTTGGGACGGGCAGGGACTGGGTCGACGGTTGAGGACGATGACTGTCTTGGATGCTGCTAGCTGACATAGAGGAGAATTCAACGGAATCTGACTGGGCATATCTCTCTTGTACATGCTGGGTCGTTACGGAGGTGAGTGAAACAGGTGCAGCTTTCTTTGTTCTTCATCAATAACAGCCGTTGGTTGTTGGGTTGATTTGGACAGCGTTTTTCAAGGCTTTTACTAAGGGATGCTTATTGGCAAGACATGGAGACAACACACAGGACAATACATCAATTCGTTGGGGGAAAAAAATCACGATATAGAAATTCCTGGGTTTGTGTTACATTTTAACGAGACACGTTTTAGTTATTTGGTTTCAATAATGTTATGGTTGCCTATGCCACATCTTGGTTTGTTTCCATATTCATTGTTTGAAAATCCCAACCAAAGACAATTATCACTTTGGTTATTTATAAACGTAGTTTTTAATTAGATATTAGGGCGTATAATTCCGCGACACACTGACCTGCCCGCGCACTCCATCATTTGGCGGAAAGTCTCCTGTGCAATCTGACACTGTTGACAATCCAGCACATTGTACAGACATAATGTAATTAGTGCATCCAGCACAGACATAGCAGATGGCTTTTAGTGGCTTTTATACAGTTTGTTTGCATCCGAGTCTCTATACAAGACACCATTAGGCAGGCCAATTAATTCAGCATACCTGGTTGTTTATGTATTTCTCCCTCTCTCTCTCTCTCTCTCTCTCTCTCTCTCTCTCTCTCTCTCTCTCTCTCTCTCTCTCTGTGTGTCTGTGTGTATACAGGATGCTGTTGGTTATGATTAGGGTCATTAGGTGTCACCATCTGGATGAGGTTGGGTCGGTTTAGGTAAAGTTAAAGGGGCAATCTTGGAAAACAACAATCCTGCCACCCTGAAACTTGCTTGGATAAACAGCTGAGGGATGTAACCACTCTCAAATTCACATGCAGACCTATTGATGCAAGGACTGAGAATCCATTATATCAAAATGATGTTTTGACACCCCCAGATTGACCCTGAGAGCTTTGTGTGTATGAGTCTCTTGTCAAGGTGGACATGTTTTACACCACTGTGCTTGGTAGTGTTTTGGGCTGTGGTTGCTACAGACAACAACACATAAGCTAAGCTGAGTAATTTGTTGTGAAAGAGCTCTCAAAAAAACATTTACATTTTAAATATTCTATTGTTTGAAGATTTCTAAATGGCCTCTGTATGCTGAAAGCAGAACAAGTGCATTATTTTGAATCATTGCATTAGACAGGCACAGCTTTAGGGATAGTGAGTGACGGATGAAGAAGGAGAGAATTGGGAATGTGTAAAATGGACGCTGCACGTAGAGTGAGATGAACAGAGGTTAATGTTGTGAAATGGGAGCATTGTGTTTTTGCTGTGAAGACAGTTATGTAATAATGGGAGCCAAGCAGCAGCAACAGCAGCAGAAATAGCACTTCTCCTCAGGGGGCTCACACTGTAATTCAGTTATGCAGCAACAGGTCAAATATTTTTTGTAGCTAATGCATTATCTTAGATGAGAGAGGGGGGAGGGGAGATGGGAGGGGAGATGGGAGGGAGGGAGGGAGAGAGAGAGAGAAAGGTGGAGACATGAGCAGGGAAAAGGGTTGAGGGAGAGAGTGAAAAAGAGAGGGGGTGAGAGAGAGCGAGCGAGAGAGAATGGTGGGACTGAGAAAGAGAGAGAGAGAAGGAGAGAGTGGGAGTGAACGAGAGAGAGAGAGTGTGTGTGTGTGTGTGTGTGTGAAAGATGGAGAGAGGGAGCATGGAGAAAGTGTTGGAACTATTAATGAGAGAGAGAGAGAGAGAGAGGGATAGAGGTAGAGAGAGAAAGTTGATTCTAATCCTATTAATCCACTTCACTGCTGTCCTTCCTATCAGCTACTGGTACACCAGACAGCTTGCAGAGACTCTTTATCCAGGGAGCTGAGGTCTGTAGACCCAACAGAACTTGAGCTCTGTATGATTGAGGATGTGGTGGTTTTATAGACAATATCATTTTTGTTTATTTGGCTGTTACAATCGCAACAGCTGCTCTTTCTGTTTTTAAACTGAACAAAAAATATAAACGCAACACGCAAAGTGTTGATCTCATGTTTAATGAGGTGAAATAAAAGATCCCAGACATTTTCCATACTCACAAAAAGCGTATTTCTCTCAAATGTTGTGCACAAATTTGTTTACATCACTGTTAGTGAGCATTTCTCCTTTGCCAAGATAAACCATCCACCTGACAGGTGTGGCATATCAAGAAGCTGATTAAACAACATGATCATTACACAGCTGCACCTTGTGATGGGGACAATAAAAGGCCACTCTAAAATGTGCAGTTTTGTAAAACAACACAATGCCACAGATGTCTCAAGTTTTGATGGAGCGTGCAATTGGCATGCTCACTGCAGGAATGTCCACCAGAGCTGTTGCCAGATAATTTCATGTTAATTTCTCTACCATAAGCCGCCTCCAACTAATTTGGCAGTACGTTCAACTGGCCTCACAACCACAGACCATGTGTAACCACGTCATCCGGCTTCTTCACCTGCGGGATCGTCTGAGACCAGCCACCCGGACAGCTGATAAAACTGTGGGTTTGCACAACCAAAGAATTTCTGCACAAACTGTCAGAAACCGTCTCAGGAAAGCTCATCTGCGTGCTCGCCGTCCTCACCAGGGTCTTGACCTGACTGCAGTTCGGCATCGTAACTGACTTCAGTGGGCAAATGCTCACCTTCGATGGCCACTGGCATGCTCTTCACAGATGAATCTTGGTTTCAACTGTACCGGGCAGATGGCATGGTGTGGGCAAGCGGTTTGCTGATGTCAACAGTGTAAACAGAGTGCCCCATGGTGGCGGTGGGGTTATGGTATGGGCAGGCATAAGCTACGGACAACCAACACAATTACATTTTATTGATGGCAATTTGAATGCACAGAGATACCGTGATGAGATCCTGAAGCCCATTGTTGTGCCATTCATCTGCCGCCATCACCTCATGTTCTCATGTTTCAGCATGATAATGCACGGCCCCATGTTGCAAGGATCTGTACACAATTCCTGGAAGCTGAAAATGTCCCAGTTCTTCCATGGCCTGCATGCTCACCAGACATGTCATCCATTGAGCATGTTTGAGATGCTCTGGATTTACGTTTACGACAGCATGTTCCAGTTCCCGCCAATATCCAGAAACTTCACACAGCCATTGAAGAGGAGTGGGACAACATTCCACAGGGCACAATCAACAGCCTGATCAACTCAAAGGTGATGTGTCGTGCTGCATGAGGCAAATGGTGGTCGCACAAGATACTGACTGGTTTTCTGATTCACGCACCTACCTTTTTTTTAAGGCATCCGTGACCAACAGATGCGTATCTGTATTCATGTGCAATTCATAGATTAGGTTCTAATGAATTTATTTGAATTGACAGATTTCCTTAAATGAACTGTAACTCAGTAAAATCTTTGAAATTGTTGCATGTTGCATTTATATTTTTGTTCAGTGTATTATGAATTCATAGAATCTGTTGTAAATATGATACCACTTTGTATCAAGAATGACTGAAATCGACTTCTGATTGTTGTCAGTCGGGTTTAGTTGTGGTTTGAGTAAGAACTGAATGATGGTAAGAACTGAACGATGGTAAGAACTGAACGATGGTAAGAACTGAATGTCACTTCGTCCCAGAGGAAAGGCCTCGATGTGGCGTGGTCCCCTATAAAGCAATACCTCAGGGCCTTTTCACACCACGGCTGATACAGCTCCTAGGAGAGTCTAGATCAGGGGTGTCAAACTCATTCCATGGAGGGCCTAGTGTCTGCTGTTTTTTTTTGTTTTTTTTTTCCTTTCAATGACGACCTAGACAACCAGGTGAGTGGAGTTCCTTACTAATCAGTGACCTTAATTCATCAATCAAGTCCAAGGGAGGAGCAGAAAACCCGCAGACACTCGGCTCTCCGTGGAATGAGTTTGACACCTGTGGTCTAGAGCAATGTATAGGTAAAGGGTATAGTCGTGCTGTATGCATGGTAGCCTGGCTGCAGGTGGACGGGGAAGAGCTAGCCTGCTCCCACATCTGTTTGTGCTGTTGCCAACCCCTGTGGTCATTGTCACTCAGCTCTGGTCAAAAGTAGTGCAAAAGTCACTGACTGTAATATCGTGATGTCCCTGGTCCTGGTCCTGGTCCTGGTCTGGTCCTGCTCTGGCCCTGGTCTGGTCCTGGTCTGACCCTGGTCTGGTCCTGGTCTGGTCCAGGCTAAACAGTGAGCTGTCCAGTAATCCTCTTTAAGTTTCTGTCACCTCCTCAGTACTAACCTGGGATTTACAGGGATCAACTGGAGAGATGGACGGATAGCTGTGTGCTGCTGCTCCACAGTGGGCTAGGGATAACATAGTGAGACTGTCTCTATGGTTAACACAGTGGGCTAGGGATAACATAGTGAGACTGTCTGTATGGTTAACACAGTGGGCTAGGGATAACATAGTGAGACTGTCTGTATGGTTAACACAGTGGGCTAGGGATAACATAGTGAGACTGTCTGTATTGTTAACACAGTGGGCTAGGGATAACATAGGGAGACTGTCTCTATGGTTAACACGGTGGGCTAGGGATAACATAGGGAGACTGTCTGTATGGTTAACACAGTGGGCTAGGGATAACATAGTGAGACTGTCTCTATGGTTAACACAATGGGCTAGGGATAACATAGGGAGACTGTCTGTATGGTTAACACAGTGGGCTAGGGATAACATAGGGAGACTGTCTGTATGGTTAACACAGTGGGCTAGGGATAACATAGGGAGACTGTCTCTATGGTTAACACAGTGGGCTAGGGATAACATAGGGAGACTGTCTGTATGGTTAACACAGTGGGCTAGGGATAACATAGTGAGACTGTCTGTATGGTTAACACAGTGGGCAAGGGATAACATAGTGAGACTGTCTCTATGGTTAACACGGTGGGATGGCTAACAAAGCTCTGTATATATACTACATGGCCAAAAGTAAGTGGACACCCGCACGTCAAACATCATGGGCATTAATATGGAGTTGGTCCCCCCTTCGCTGCTATAACAGCCTCCACTCTTCTGGGAAGGCTTTCCACTAGATATTGAAACATTGCTGCATGGATCTCGCTTTGTGCATGGGGGCATTGTCATGCTGAAACAGGAAAGGCCCTTCCCCAAACTGTTGCTACATAGTTGGAAGCACAGAATCATCTAGAATGTCATTACATGCTGTAGCGTTAAGATTTCCCTTCACTGGAACTAAGGGGCCAAGCCCGAACCATGAAAAACAGCCCCAGACCATTATTCCTCCTCCACCAAACGTTGTAGTTGGCACTATGCATTGGGTCAGGTAGTGTTCTCCTGGCATCTGCCAAATCCAGATTTGTCCGTCGAACTGCCAGATGGTGAAGTGTGATTCATCACTCCAGGGAACGTGTTTCCACTGCTCCAGAGTCCAATGGCGGCAAGCTTTACACCACTCCAGCCAAGGCTTGGCATTGCACATGGTGATCTTAGGCTTGTGTGCGGCTGCTCGGCCATGGAAACTCATTTCATGAAGCTCCCTATGAACAGTTCTTGTGCTGACGTTGCTTCCAGAGGCAGTTTGGAACTCGGTAGTGAGTGTTGCAACCGAGGACAGACGATTTGTACGCGCTATGCGCTTCAGGACTCGTGGTCCCGTTCTGTGAGCTTGTGTGGCCTACCACTTCGTGGCTGAGCCGTTGTTGATCCTAGACATTTCCAAATCACAATACCAGCACTTACAGTTGACCGGGGCAGCACTAGAAGGGCAGACATTTGACAAACAGTTTTGTTGGATATGATGGTGCCACTTTGAAAGTCACTGAGCTCTTCAGTACGGGCCATTCTACTGCCAATGTTTGTCTATGGAGATTGCATGGCTGTGTGCTCGATTTTATACACCTGTCAGCAACGGGTGTGGCTGAAATAGCCGATTCCACTAATTTGAAGGGGTGTCCACATACTTCTGTCCATGTAGTGTAGATAAAGTGCATTCGGAAAGTATTCAGACCCCTTTAATTTTTTTCTGCATCAATCTACACACAATACCCCATAATGACAAAGTGAAAACAGGTATTTAGAATTGTTTTGCAAATTTATTAAAAGTATTCAGACCCTTTGCTATGAGACTTGAAATTGAGCTCAGGTGTACCCTGTTTCCATTCATCATCCTTGAGATGTTTCTACAACTTGATTGGAGTCCACCTGTGGTAAATTAATTGATTGGACATGATTTGGAAAGGCACACACCTGTCTATATAAGGTCCCACAGGTGACGGTGCATGTCAGAGCATAAACCTAGCCATGAGGTCGAAGGAATTGTCTGTAGAGCTCCGAGACAGGGTTGTGTCAATGCACAGATCTGGTGAAGGGTACCAAATCATTTCTGCAGCATTGAAGGTCACCAAGAACACAGTGGCCTCCATCATTCTTAAATGGAAGAAGTTTGGAACCACCAAGACTCTTCCTAGAGCTGGCCTCCCTGCCAAACTGAGCAATCAGGGGAGAAGGGCCTTGGTCAGGGAGGTGACCAAGAACTCGATGGTCACTCTGACAGAGCTCCAGAGTTCCTCTGTGGAGATGGGAGAACCATCCAGAAGGACAACCATCTCTGCAGCACTCCACCAATCAGGCCTTTATGGTAGAGTGGCCAGACGGAAGCCACTCCTCAGTAAAAGGCACATGACAGCCTGCTTGGAGTTTGCCAAAAGGCACCTAAAGGACTCTCAGACCATGAGAAACAAGATTATCTGGTCTGATGAACCCAAGATTGAACTCTTTGGCCTGAATGCCAAGCATTACGTCTGGAGGAAACCTGGCACCATCCCCAAGGTGAAGCATGGTGGTGGCAGCATCATGCTGTGGGGATGTTTGTCAGCGGCAGGGACTGGGAGACTAGTCAGGATCGAGGGAAAGCTTAACGGAGCAAATTACAGAGATAACCTTGATGAAAACCAGAGCGCTCAGGACCTCAGACTGGGGTGAATGTTCACCTTCCAATACGACAACGGCCCTAAGCACACAGCCAAGAAAACGCAGGAGTGGCTTTTGACAAATCTCTAAATATCCTTGAATGGCCCAGCCAGAGCCCGAACTTGAACCCAATCGAACATCTCTGGTTAGACCTGAAAATAGTTGTGCAGCGACGCTCCCCATCCAACCTGACAGAGCTTGAGAGGATCTGCAGAGAAGAACGGGAGAAACTCCCCAAATACAGGTTTGCCAAGCTTGTAGCGTCATACCCAAGAAGACAAAGTACTGAGTAAAGGGTCTGAATACTTATGTAAATGTAGTATTTCAGTAATTTTAATTTTTTTATATATTTCTAAAAACATTTTAAAAAACATTTCTAAAAACCTGTTTTTGTTTTGTCATTCTGGGGTATTGTGTGAGGGATTTTTGTATAAAAAAACAAAAACAATTTTAGAGTAAGGCTGTAACGTAACAACATTTGGAAAAAGTCAAGCGGTCTGAATACTTTCCGAATGCACTGTATATTATCTAGTGTATGTCTGTGGTGATTTAACTCTGTAACAGTTCTGTGTCTCTATACTGGACAGTAGCTTGATAGTCCCCAAACTATACAACAGCAGCTTAGGCAGTGTTGATATAACGAAAACTTTCAATGCTCATGAAAAAAAAGAAGGATAAGATGAATTATTTAAAAAACCAATAACAATGGAAATCATCACTCTCAAGGTAAGGTATACAAATGTGAATGAATGTGAAGCACAATATTAGTCAACCCAGTTCCTGATTGAAGTGAAATGTGTCCCATATCTCTCCAATGCACCTCCCTCTCTCTCTCACACACCCTAGTGCTCTCATTACGAAGGGAGTCTGGCCAAATGTCCATTCTGCCTGCCTGCATGGTGCCTGTTGCGGAAGCTAGGGTGGCGTCCCAAATGGCACCCTATTCCCTATATAGTGCACTACTTTAGACCAGAGCCATATGGGCCTATGGGGTGCCATTTGGGACGCAGCCTAAGCCTGAATTGTCATGCTGCCCAGAACCTGTGAATATGCTGCCTGTCTATCGCTGTCAGGATCTCTGACTCAACCCCAAGAAGCAGGGCACCTGGCAGAGACCTAATGTCAGGTTCTGGGACTCAACCCCAAGAAGCAGGACAGCTGGCTGAGACCTAATGTCAGGTTCTCTGACTCAACCCCAAGAAGCAGGGCAGCTGGGAGAGACCTAATGTCAGGATCTCTGACTCAACCCCAAGAAGCAGAGCAGCTGGGAGAGACCTAATGTCAGGTTCTGGGACTCAACCCCAAGAAGCAGGGCAGCTGGGAGAGACCTAATGTCAGGATCTGGGACTCAACCCCAAGAAGCAGGGCAGCTGGGAGAGACCTAATATCAGGATCTGGGACTCAACCCAAGAAACAGGGCAGCTGGGAAGGACCTAATGTGTTAGGATAAAGTTAAGCTGCTTGCTGGTTGATCTGTCTCTCCCATTCAGAAACTCTCCATTTTATGAAGGACCGAGTTTTGAAATCATTGGAATGTCCAGTGGAAGCAGGGTATGATATCTAAGGAAATTGAGAAAATTCTGTCGTTTGATTGCAAATGTGCAGAGGGAGTCTAAAAGAGAACACACAGAAGGCTGTTGTATAAAACACCTTTCTCCGGATTACATTTTCAAACTAAGGGCAACCATGGCATCCGTGACAGAGAGGGAGAAGCGTCCAACCAGGTATACGGGTAAGAGAGTCTAGCCAGCTACATTTTCAGATATTACAAGTTTCTAATTTTGTCAGAAAGTCGTTTTCATTGCAAGTTAAAGCATACTGTTAGCTAGCTAGCTAACGTTAGCTGGCTGGTTCGCTAGCTAACGTTACGTGTATGATCTGTGTAGTAATATTATTCATAAACTACCGTTCAAAAGTTTGGGGTCACTTAGAAATGTCTTTGTTTTCAAAGAAAATCAATTTTTTTGTCCATTAAAATAACATCAAATTGATCAGAAATACAGTGTAGACATTGTTAATGTTGTAAATGGCTATTGTAGCTGGAAACGGCTGATTTTTAATGGAATATCTACATAGGCGTACAGAGGCCCATTATCAGCAACCATCAGTCCTGTGTTCCAATGGCACGTTGTGTTTGCTAATCCAAGTTTATCATTTTAAAAGGCTAATTGATCATTAGAAAACCCTTTTGCAATTAACGGACAGTGGCGCTGTTTTCCCTACCGCGGATCCATCTTTAAGTGGAAGAAAATAATTCTCCCATAAGAAAAGAGTGGAGTCATCTCATCCATATAGTAGCCTATCTATATCTGTGATCTCGCTCTCTCGTATCGTATGAACCAAAGATGTGTCACTCATTTTGTATCATTAATAATCGTGTTCCTGTCAGTGCTGTGGTCAATAATAATTTAAGAGAAAACATGACTCACAGAAACAAAAACACATTTGAAGAAACTGAAATGATGGTATTAGATGTCTTAAAGCCCAATCATTTAGCCCTCCTCCATCTTTCTTCATACGGTTTCGTATCGGTATAAAGCCCTGTGAACTGTTCCTGTCTCACTGTCCATGGATAGCTCTTTCTCTCCCCCTCTCTCACTCTGACCCGTTCCATCCTCCTCTCTCTCTCTCTGCCCCGTTCCATCCTCCTCTCTCTCTCTCTCTGCCCCGTTCCATCCTCCTCCCATCCTCCTCTCTCTCTCTCTGCCCCGTTCCATCCTCCTCTCTCTCTCTCTCTGCCCCGTTCCATCCTCCTCCCATCCTCCTCTCTCTCTCTCTGCCCCGTTCCATCCTCCTCTCTCTCTCTCTCTGCCCCGTTCCATCCTCCTCTCTCTCGTCTCTGTGCCCTGTTCCATCCTCCTCTCTCTCTCTCTCTCTGCCCCGTTCCATCCTCCTCCCATCCTCCTCTCTCTCTGCCCCGTTCCATCCTCCTCTCTCTCTCTCTCTCTCTCTCTCTGCCCCGTTCCATCCTCCTCTCTCTCTCTCTGCCCCGTTCCATCCTCCTCTCTCTCTCTCTGCCCCGTTCCATCCTCCTCTCGCTCTCTGCCCTGTTCCATCCTCCTCTCTCTCTCTCTGCCCCGTTCCATCCTCCTCTCTCTCTCTCTGCCCCGTTCCATCCTCCTCTCTCTCTCTCTGCCCCGTTCCATCCTCCTCTCTCTCTCTCTGCCCCGTTCCATCCTCCTCTCTCTCTCTCTGCCCCGTTCCATCCTCCTCCCATCTTCCTCTCTCCTTCTGCTCCAGTAAGTGCCAGAGCCTGTTGAGGGCTCAGCCAGGCCCAGGAATAGCATCTCAATGGAGGCTCTGTCTATATGGGCTTTGTGTGTGTGCGTGCGTGTGTATGTGTGTGCGTGCGCACGCTGCCGGGGAAAACCACTAAACCCTTTTGATTGGGACAAAAAAGTATATGGCACTGGGTCAGCCAGCCCTCTCCATGTGCTCTCAGCCCGAGAAGAAAGAAGGTAAGCAGACATTCTGTCTCATTTGCACAAAGCTGGATATTTCACTGTGTTGTGTTATATCCTGTTTTATTAACTGTAAAACGGACCACAATTAACACTACACTGTAAACACATACTAGTTGTTTGAACTAATTGTTATTAAGTAACTGGTTCCACAGCCTTTAACTTTTTTTATCAAAGTGTTACCTAAACTTTAAAATGTTTAGTTGACCCAAACTTAGCTCCAACTTGAGAAAATTCAGTCAACTTAAAATGATGTTTTCTCAACTTGTCTCATATGTTCATTCAACTATAAAGTATTATTTGGGCATCTTCACTAAAAAAGGCTGGGAAACTACACGCTGTGCTTTTGACATACAATGTTTTCAACTTACATGTTGACATACATGATTATACATGCATGATCATTTACGCAGTGATATTATTCAACATGTCCTCACCTGGGATTTGAACTCAATCTCGTTTCACGATAAACCGATCTTCCTGCTACGCCTCCGTGTCTGTGTCAACGAGTGATTCACCTGTATTGCTACACTTTGCACTTCAAAGTAAATCTAAACTCTGTTAATAATACACTCAAGAAAAACTATTGTATTTATCATAGTGATTTAAGGAGTAACATTTAAAACAGAATAAATATGCCCCACCAACATTAGACAACTATACAGAAAACCCCTAAAATTGCTGAAATACTGTAAGTAAATCAAATCAATGATGAGAGAATAGTCAGATAAACATATACATGGTGGCGTAGCAGGAAGATCGGAATCGTGTGAACCAAGAGATTTGTGCGTTCAAATCTCAGGTCAGGACATGTTGAATAATAATTACTGTCTGAATGAACATGCACAATGTAATCATGTATGTCAACCAGTGTCAAATATCAAAGTTGAAAACATTCTATGTTAAAAGCACTGTTTGTGTGTGTAACCAGCTGCACAGCCTTTTTTAGTTACGATGCCCAAATAATAGTTAAATGAACATATATCAGACAAGTTAGGCAAACACATCGTTTTATGTTGACAGAATCTTTGGCCACGTTTTTTCAAGTTCAGGTAACACTTTAACCGAAAAGTTAAGTAAACAAAAAAAAGAG